>NW_008649008.1:544189-545953 GCF_000247585.1 Phytophthora nicotianae INRA-310 | reverse complement strand
AGGGGTAAGTATCTATGCACACAACATGACATGTTTGATACGGACAATGCAGACTAATACTGTTTGCCAACAGATTGTCAAGTTCACAGGCCACGTTCACTATGCGAAAGGTGAATTCGTAGGCGTCGCTTTGAGCTCACCAGTGGGTAAAAATGACGGTGCTATCAAAGGCGTGAGGTACTTCGAGTGCCCTCCCAGTCACGGGCTCATGGTAAGGCCCAACGACATCTCTCTAACTGCATGATCATGATATGAGGGCAAATTCGCTTGTGGTGTCGACCATTTGCCATTTCACACAATGCTCGCCTAGTTCGCTAACGCTGAGGCCTCAAATGCAGCGACATAATGGAAAATCTCCAAAGATAACAACGGCCCTATTTAATTTGCCAGTATAGTAGCGATTGGATACAGAATTCAACATGTTGGCAGACTTTTCATCGTGCTGGTGTCGTGCAAACATGTTTACGATTTAGCTGAACATCAACATTGACATGTGAATTGACTTTAGTCGACGATTTGAGGGAGCACTCTCATTGGTTTAAAATTAAAACAATGTTTTATGGCTGCAAATATTCCATATATAACTTACGTATGTAGGAATATGCGTACGTTGAAGTTGACCATCATTCCCACCCGATGAGCAAGCAATTTCATGCTCTGGTATTGGCTAAACGCGTAGTATGTTGACCAATCAATCGTTTCTAAATGTTTACATTTTTAGAAACGTAACCATCATACGTAGCCCCTTCAACCTGATCACTTGTCAATCATGCTCAAGCTCATTTTTCAATTCACTTCAAAAAGCTCAACTCAACTCAAACTCTCTCCTCTCTCCACCATGGAAACCTCAAAGCTCACACCATACGACTTCAAGATTGAGTCTACTGCGGACGCTCAGTTCCCCGCCGAAAAAGGTCGTTACCACCTCTACGTCACTTACTCGTGTCCATTCGCCTGCCGCGCACTCTCGGCTCGCAACCTGCTCGGCCTCGAGGACGTCATCAGCATCTCTGTAGCACACCCAATGTTCCAGAAGACTAAGCCTAACGACGCTAGTGATCAACATGAGGGCTGGGTCTTTGTGGACCCCGCGAAGTCCTCCACGATGGTCGCCGCCAATGGCGAGACGTACCCGACGGACGACTGCGTGCCAGACACGGTGAACCACGTGACGTTCGTGCGAGATCTGTTCGAGAAGGTGGACCCGACTCCACGTACGTTCTCGGTGCCTGTATTGTGGGACAAGAAGAAAGGCACGATCGTGTCGGAGGAGTCCACGGGCATCCTGCGCACCTTAGACTCGGGCTTCCGTGACCTCGTGTCGTCCGATGTACACCTGTACCCGGAGGAGCTGCGAGCGCAAATTGATGCCGTTAATGACGGAATTGGCGCTGAAATCAGCAAATATTTCTATAAGAAAATGTTCGCTCGGACGCCCGAAGAGGTCGCTGAGATTGCGACCAAAACCGATGAGGAGCTGGCCAAACTTGATGAGCTGCTGGCTAAGAAGAGATTCGTGGTGGGCAACAGTGTGACGGAGGCAGACGTGCGTCTGTTCCACACGCTCATTCGACTGGACTCGTACCAGCAGAAGACGGACAAACACCTGACGGCCTACCACAACGTTGAGCAGTATCTTCGTGAACTGTACCAGATCCCCGAACTGAAGCGTACGGTGCACTGGTACCATATCAACCTAGGCATCGTCAACAAGGCCCCGCACGTTACTGCAGAAGGTCCGTTTGTGGACTACGACGCGGCGCA
>NW_008649008.1:535086-541249 GCF_000247585.1 Phytophthora nicotianae INRA-310 | reverse complement strand
GTTCCTCATACTTGATAATCAAAAGCCTTCGACTACATGTAACATCAAACTTCATGCAAACAGCGCTCGAGGTGGGCGACAACGCTTCTGTGGCGGGAATGACGCCCTCGACTCGATAGCAACGATCTCCACTGGTCGGCCTTCCGCCGGCCTAGTGCAGGCCACCAGCTCCACGTTAATCCGGGACTGTGGTCCTCTCAACCCAGGATATTTCAGTGTCCCGCTCAGTCTTTTGGGCGTCAGTTCTCCGCCTCGAGCTAGGTGCTGCACCTCGTCCAGAGACAACACGCCACTGTAGAACCGAAACTCATCCAGCAGTCCGTGGAAGCCGTACCAGCCAACGAAATCTCCATGAGGATAGCCTCCCCCACCTGAGGTGACGTATCCCGTCCCGACCTGTTCATGAAGTAGATGCTGCCACTCCCGATGGAGAGCTCCAGTCGTAGACCAAACGTTCTCGCCGTCCACATACACGTCCTGCTTTTGGTGTTCGAGGTCGTAGGTCAGCACTAGATGGTACCAGCGGTCAAACTTGAGGTCCGTGGCCACTGGTTTCCTGGCGTCCAGCACCGAGCAGTAGAGGTTGCTCTTCGAGTCCACCATGATGAACTGTTGGTGGTACTGCGGCCAGTTTCTGCTGTCTCGCTCCTCCGACTGCAGGCCGAAAATGACTCCACCTGGGTAACTAGCTGTCTCCATCTCCTTCTGCGCTGCTGGTAGTAGAGAGAACCACAAGTCGAAGCTGAAGCTCTCCTCGTGCATCGTCCGTAACGCAAAGTACATCCGACGGAACTGTCCCCAATCTGTCGGTGGTGGGTACTCGACGCAGGCATAGGACGCCCGCACTAGATCGTCATTGTCGTCTGTACCAAGACCATGGAACAGCATGGACCTCGCCTGCATGTAGCGCCGCTTCCACGTGTGAAGCAGGTGTTGCTGGCTCTCCGGGACGCGGCCGTGCACCATGCGCTCGTGCCAGAGTAGCCCGTCCGAGAACAAAGCGAACCACCGCGAGTTCGTGTGCGATAGCTGAAAGGCGTCGAAACCCGCCAGGAAGCCACAAACCGCTTCCAGGACGTCTGCAGGTAGCTCTTCCAGCCACATGGAGTTTCGATCTGCTTCTCGCTTGAGAATTTGAAGAATGGCGCGACCTAATAGCCCAGCGTTCTCGCAGTCCCAGTGTTGCCGTTCCAAAAGCTCACCTGGGATGGGTGACACGTTAGCCTTAATTGCTCGGAACGTCAAAATGAGCAGGGCGGCGCACCACGTCGCCCATCCCGATGCACCGTCTTTGAGATTGACATTGAAATTGCCAAGCTCTATGAGTTGTAGTATGCCTATTATTATTGCGGTCTTCGTGGTAGAAGTGTAGACGAAAAACCACAAGCGTGGCTAAATGCAATGAATGCAGTATTGCAACGATATTGACAAGCCTTTGCACTTGGACAGCAACGAAACCATGGGTAAGTTGCCCACCTGGCCCCGTGGCGTACAGCTCAAAGCTTTTACGGACCCGAGATTGCACGCGCAAAGCTTCACCATGCAGTCGTCAAAAAGATCGTCTGTCTGCAGTTGTACTCCCTCGCAAAACAATTACCAAAAATTAAGTATGAAAGCTCTCAAATGAGGAAAGAACGATGGCTTTCATACGTGATCTTCTTGAAGCAGAGAGCAGATTTACACAGTTGTGTTTCCCTCGTCCTTTCTCTTATCTCACTTCAACGTTGGCCAACGTTTTAACCAACGAAAGGCATGACGTTGGTCAAGCCAAACACAACGCACAACTCAAGCCTCACTTCCGAATCTGCCGCCTGCCGCACAAGTCGAAGCCAAGACCATCACTCTGCACTCTAGTGGCAAAACAAAAATGTCCAAGGAGGACGACAAGCTCAAGCTGCTGCAACCCGAAGCCAGCAAAAACGACGACGGTGTGCCCGAGGTCTACCGCTCGCTCAACTTCCGCAGCCTGCAAGACCCGTACTCGCACAACAACGACACTATGGCGAGTCGGTACAGCACTCTGAGAGCTGATAACCTCGAAACCATGCTCAACGGAGGCCTCGAGCGGTTCTACAAGAAGTACGACCACCTTTCTCGTAAGGTTAACATCCAGCTACCCACGCCTGAAGTTCGCTTCGAGAACCTCTCCTTCACTGTGCAAGTACCCGTGTCCGAGGAGGACCACGGTACTGTGGGCTCTCACTTACGGGGTATCTTCACGCCCTGGAAGAGACCGGCTATGGCCACCAAGCACGCACTGCACCCCATGAGCGGCATCATCAAGCCCGGTACATTGACTTTGATCCTGGCCAACCCTGGCGCAGGCAAGTCGACGTTCCTCAAGGCTCTGGCTGGGAAACTCCAAAACTCGTCCAAGACCAAACTCGGAGGACAAATTCTGTACTCTGGACTCAAAGGAGACGAGATTGACCTCATCAAACTGGTCGGAATGGTGGACCAGACGGATAACCACATCCCGACACTCACTGTCCGCGAGACGTTCAAATTCGCCGATATGTGCGTGAATGGACGTCCAGAGGACCAACCGGAAGAGATGAGAGACATCGCAGCGTTGAGAACCGAGCTGTTCCTGCAGATCTTGGGCATGGAAGAGTGTGCCGACACTGTGGTGGGTGACGCACTGCTACGTGGTGTGAGCGGAGGTGAGCGTAAGCGCGTCACTATTGGCGAAGTGCTGGTCGGTGGTCAGAGTCTGTTCCTGTGTGACGAGATCTCCACGGGTCTGGATAGCGCTGCTACCTTCGATATCATCAAGTCACTGCGCACCTGGTGCAAGACGCTCGGTGGCTCGGCGGTGATTGCGCTACTGCAACCGACTCCCGAAGTGGTGGAGATGTTCGACGACATCTTGATGGTCAATGAAGGTCATATGATGTACCATGGCCCCAGGACAGAGATTCTTGACTACTTTGAAGGTCATGGATTCACTTGTCCACCTCGTGTGGATCCCGCGGATTTCCTAATCGAAGTGACGTCTGGAAGAGGCCACCGCTATGCAAACGGCAGCATTCCGATCAAGGATTTGGCTGTCACATCGGAGGATTTCAACAACCTCTTCTGCCAGTCGAGCATCTACCGCAAGACCCACGAGGCCATCAGCAAAGGCTTCAACGAGCACCAGTTCGAGAGTGCAGAGGACTTTAAGAAGGCCAAGAGTGTGGCCAACCTGGCCCGTTCCAAGGAGAAATCCGAGTTCGGATTGGCATTTGTCCCCAGTACGATGCTACTGCTGAACCGACAGAAGTTGGTGTGGATTCGTGACCCTCCTTTGCTGTGGGGGAAACTGATCGAAGCACTGATTATCGGCCTTGTCATGGGCATGATCTACTTCGACGTGAGCTCGACGTACTACCTGCGTATGATTTTCTTCAGTATCGCTCTATTCCAACGTCAAGCGTGGCAGCAGATCACCATCTCGTTCCAGCTCCGTAAGGTTTTCTACAAGCAGCGACCACGTAACTTCTTCCGAACGTCTTCGTACGCCATTGCTGAGAGTGTCGTACAGATTCCCGTGAATATGGCTGTCTCGTTCGTGTTGGGCACGTTTTTCTACTTCATGAGTGGCTTGACACGGACGTTCGAGAAGTACATTGTGTTCTACCTGGTGCTCTTGGCCTTCCAACATGCCATCAGCGCCTACATGACTCTGCTGAGCTCTCTATCCCCAAGTATCACGATAGGTCAGGCACTTGCTGCTATCTCCGTGAGCTTCTTCCTCTTGTTCTCGGGTAACATCATCCTGGCCGACCTGATTCCGGACTACTGGATCTGGATGTACTGGTTCTCCCCGATCTCGTGGGCTTTGAGATCCAATATGCTGTCGGAGTTCTCGAGCGACCGCTACACTGATGCCCAGAGCAAAGCACAACTGGAAAGCTTCTCAATTACTCAAGGCACGGGCTACATCTGGTTCGGTGTTGCTGTGCTCGTCGTGTACTACTTCGCGTTCACGAGTTTCAACGCGTTGGCGCTGCACTACATCCGCTACGAGAAGTTCAAAGGTGTGAGTGCCAAGGCCATGCAAGAAGACGAAGCGCACAATGTGTACGTCGAAGTAACTACGCCGACGACTGAACTGCAAGGGATTGGAGCCGCAAAGGTAAAAGGAGGTGGTCTTCCGTTCACGCCTACGAATCTGTGCATCAAAGACTTGGACTACTACGTGACACTACCATCGGGTGAGGAGCGACAGCTCTTGCGGAAGATCACGGCTCACTTCGAGCCTGGTCGTATGGTGGCACTAATGGGGGCCACTGGAGCTGGCAAGACGACGTTGATGGACGTGATCGCTGGCCGTAAGACTGGTGGACGTATCGTTGGTGATATCTACGTGAATGGGGAGTTGAAAGACCCGGCGATCTTCAGTCGCATCACGGCGTACTGCGAGCAGATGGATATCCACTCAGAAGCTGCGACGATCTTTGAGGCGCTCGTGTTCTCGGCCAAACTGCGAATGCCGCCGACGTTCACCGAGGAGGAGCGTATGAATCTGGTGCACGAGACGCTGGAGTTGTTGGAGCTGACAACGATAGCCGGTGAAATGGTAGGCAGTCTGTCGGTTGAGCAGAAGAAACGCGTGACAATTGGGGTCGAAGTGGTGGCCAACCCTAGCGTTCTGTTCCTCGATGAGCCCACGAGCGGTCTGGATGCTCGTTCAGCTCTGATTGTGATGCGTGGTGTGCAGTCGATTGCTCGTACTGGTCGCACAGTGTTGTGTACGATCCACCAGCCGAGTATTTCCATCTTTGAGCTGTTCGACGGACTGTTGTTGCTTCAGAAAGGTGGCTACACTGCGTACTTCGGTGATCTCGGCGTGGACTCAGTCAAGATGCTTGAGTACTTCGCCTCGATCCCTGGTACAGAGGAGATCCGACCGCAGTACAACCCTGCTACGTACATGCTGGAGGTGATTGGCGCTGGTATCGGCCGCGACGTCAAGGACTATTCTGTCGAGTACAAGAACAGCGAGTTGTGCGCCAAGAACCGTGAGCGTACACTGGAATTGTGCGAGGTATCGGATGATTTCGTACGCCACTCTACGCTAAACTACCGACCGATTGCGACGGGCTTCTGGAACCAACTCCAGGAGCTCACGAAGAAGCAGCGACTCACATACTGGCGCAATCCTCAGTACAACTTCATGCGTGTGTTCCTGTTTCCGATCTTCGCCATCATCTTCGGCACGACCTTCTACCAGCTCTCAGCCGACAGTGTCAAGCGCATCAACTCTCACATCGGTCTCATCTACAACAGTATGGACTTTATCGGCGTGACGAACCTCATGACGGTGATCGAAGTGACGTGTGCTGAGCGTGCCGTGTTTTACCGCGAACGCATGTCCAACTACTACAGTCCGCTGCCCTACAGTCTGTCGCTGTGGTTCGCTGAGATCCCGTATCTCATTGTAGTCATCATCCTCTTCGTGACGATCGAGTACTGGCTGGTGGGCTGGAGTGACAACGCTGGCAACTTCCTCTTCTTCCTGCTCGTCTTCTACCTCTACACGTCGGCGTGTACCTACATCGGTCAGTGGATGTCTGCTCTGATGCCGAACGAGAAGGTGGCGAATGTGGCTGTGGGCGCTCTCTCGTGTCTATTTAACTTGTTCTCGGGCTACCTGCTGCCACGTACGGCGATGAAGGCTGGCTACAAGTGGTTCACGTATCTGATGCCGTCGAGTTATTCTCTTGCGGCGCTGGTAGGCGTGCAGTTCGGTGACAACCACGAGATCATCACAGTCACGACGGGAAATACGTCGACAGATATGACAGTGGCGCAGTACATTGAGAACATCTACGACTTCCGGCCGGAGCGCAAGTACAACTTCATGGTCGGCCTCATTGTCATTTGGTTCGTCGTGCAGGTCGCCATCTACCTCACGTTCAAGTACGTGAGCCACCTCAAGCGATAAACTGAGAGGGAGATCACTGCAGACGGAGAGTTTGCTGTGTTTTATATTCGTTGCGTAGTTTTGAATTCACTGCATCATTTTTTCAGTTTTTTTGGTCTTGTACAAATTCTAAAAGCTTAAGTTTAGAGCTACCAACTTCAATGTCAATCTCAAAGACGGTGCATCGGGATGGGCGACGTGGTGCGCCGCCCTGCTCATTTTGACGTTCCGAGCAATTAAGGCTAACGTGTC
>NW_008649008.1:532310-532906 GCF_000247585.1 Phytophthora nicotianae INRA-310 | reverse complement strand
ATCACCACATGGTATCAATTTGAAGGTCAATCGAAGAAGGCAACGTAGAAGTGCTCTCGAGCACGCGGCTGCGAGGAAGATCTACCGATCCAGGCCGTGTGCAATAGCACCTCACACTGGCCTGAATCTGTAGAATCTGTTCCGCAAAGGGGGCGTGAAGTGAGTGGCCGGACGCGACGTTTGCTCGCGAGAAGGTTTGTGAACGGCAACCGGCTACGCTGATGCATGAAAAAGCCTCCAGCCCTCGAGAGGGAGTAGTAAACGTCATAGCCGTGCTGCCACTCGTTGCGAAGGTAGAGCAGAACTTGATACGTTGGGAGCGGCTTTGATGCAGCGGCTCTATCGTGTGCGCCTGTGCGGACACGACGACCATTTGTCGACTGAAGAGACGCACAGCCCAAAACGATATCTTTTTTTTGGTCTGTTTTGGGCGCGCGCAAGAGCCAGGGGTCCACTTGCAAGAGAAAGGGGTCCGAATGCGCAGAAAGAAGGCTGGGCTAAACTAATTACACTTGGTTTTACTAAGGGAGCCAACGTTGGGTTCCCGCCTTATGATTTTTGGGCTCCTCACACCTCATAGTTGAAGTGTGCAAAAA
>NW_008649008.1:531032-531549 GCF_000247585.1 Phytophthora nicotianae INRA-310 | reverse complement strand
GCATACCCCGGTAGATTGCCGTTGAACACGTTCAACAGCATGGAGCAGTTGTCAAGCCGTTGTCAGCGGCTAGAGACCTTTGACGATGATCACAGACTTTGCTGTGCTCTCCTTGTCACCATGTTGGTGATGTGGTACTTCTCACACGCGTTAGAGAAGTAGTCGGAGTTGGTTGGAACTATGAACACTCAATGCAATATCTATCTCTTACCCCCAGCACTCCCACCAATGAACAACTCGCGACCCAAGACTGTGAACCAAATGCTTCTCTTTGATGACGGTCAAACCAGCGTACAACAGACGTTAATACCTGTAGCAATTGGATCTCGTCTTCGGTTACTCATGTAGCTTAGTAAATCCAGAATTGTCGGTATGCCTCCTACAAATGCAGTGACGTCAACTATGGCATTTCCTCCCAGGAACCCTCATAGATCAGAAAGAAGCGATATACTACGAAACAGCCACCGAGTATTCGCTCCGTGTCGGGTGGTAATGGGAACGTCGGATTCGATGGGGT
>NW_008649008.1:523889-527959 GCF_000247585.1 Phytophthora nicotianae INRA-310 | reverse complement strand
AGTGCATCTTCCTGGTCCACAGCAGCCTGGTTGACGAGAAGTAACGATAACCAAGCATTGGTGGTGTTGGATTCCGTGACAATAGGTTCTTTGGAGAGGATATCGTCCCATTCTTGTTCGATGAACTTGGTAGTGCGTACCATAGCGTTGATCGGCGACACCGGGATCATTTGAATGCCGTGGATAGCGTACTTCTCAGCACTGAACCAGGTTGCGTACGCAGCCTTGTTGTCGAAGAAAATGCCCGTCACATGGTTCGGTACGAACTGTTTGGGGTGAATAGTGTTGTCCGACGTCATGAGGAAGTAGGTGCGGATAGCGCGGGCGTTGAGACGCAGCATGAGGCTGCCCAGATCCTCGACGGCCTTGTTGTTGGATACCTGGCCCCAGAGCTTCATACCATAGTAGAAATTGACATCTTCGGACGTACTCTCTTCATCCTTTCCATCCAGCATAGGCGTCACGCCGTGCGAGTACGAGTGGCCAAGATAGAAGGAGAAGTGACGGAATCTTGGGAAGAAAGTGTCGTCCGTACTGGGGTTGGCGACATCGCGTAGCATCATCCAGATCATCCGGTCGAGCTCTTTCATGCGCTTCCACTTGGGGTGCAGACTCTTGAGCATAGCAGAAGCTGTGACCCAGTAGCCGTAGTGATAGTGGTGGTCGTTATACACACTGTTACCAAAGTCAGCGTTGACGTCCTTTACGGTGAAGCTCTGACTGCTTACCAGACCGCCGTACGACGTCTCGTAGTTGAGAGGAGGATCCAGCGTGTTGTCCAAGAACGGCACAAGGAGCTTCTCCAGCTTCGTCAGACATGCATTGAGAAGCTTCTTGCTCTTTCCCACAACGGCTGGGTCTGCAGCCATAAGACACAGCGACGCGTACTTCTGGTACTGCTTGCCGTTGAAGTACCAGCTCGTCTTGTTGAGCGCCCAGTGATCAGCTATATCGGCCTGTAGAGTCTTCAGAAGACCGACCTTAGCCACCACCTTGGCAGATGGCTTGGTTGTCGGGTAGAAGTCCACTTCTAGGTCGTCTTCAGGCTCTGAAAGGACCCACTTTCCTGTCGTGGACACCTGGGCGACCATTTTGCCTCGAGTAGCCGAGTTGAGGACGATAGCTTTCGGACTTTTGGCAGTGATGGCTCCTTTCAATGCTGGAAGGTGGTGAGGCAGTGCAAAGTGAAGCATACCGTGGGTCTTGCAGCTTTTACCCACCGTCTCCCAGTTCAACGTGTATTCAGTACGAGACTCCACAGACACGTTTCCGCCGCGAACGTGACATGTCCGGTACTTGTCGTACACATCTGTAGTATCACTCGACGGTAGAATTGCAACGCGAACGGTGCCACTGAATAACCCACTAGATACAAGAGCCTTCTTAGACTCGTCGAGTGCAAAGGAGCCATTCTTGCCAGTGTACACGACCCACGTCTGGTTACCGCCAAGTTCGACGATGTACTTGCCTGGTACGGACTTGTCCACGATCTCCATGGTGTATTCGGACTCGATACGAGCAGTCAGACGGTCGTAGGTCGCGGTGATGAACGCCATTCCGTGCACGAGAGCGGAGTCCAAACATTGCTCCTTGTTCTCGAGACAGGCTCGAACTTTGATACCAAAGTCACTGAACGAGTAAACCTCGTATGTAGGTTTCGCTTCACCGGCAAATTCCGTGGCAGACAATGTGAGGTCGTTGACAAAGTCGTGCAGATAAAACTCCGCAACACCATCGGTGAGAGCAGACAACTGACGGTAGTTGTACGAGTAACACGCCTGGATGCCGTACGGGGCTTCCTTGGGCAACTTGACGGCGTACGGGTTCGACCACCCAGGATTGGCTTTCGTGTTCATCTCCTCGGCGGTTGTGTGGATGAGGTTACCCCACCACTTGTTCGTTGGAAGCGGCTTACCCAGCAGACCTTCGGCGACGTTAATGATTGGAGCCATCTCACCGAGCGCACTACGAGGGAAGAGTGTTTTAGACGGTTCTTCAGTCGAGAACGGCGCAAGGAAGCCGTCACTTCCCGATGAAGGGGTAGCAGTCGAACCGGTCGATGAAGTCACGGGTTCATCACCAGAAGTGGACGTCGACATGGCATCGTCGGATCCTGAAGCCGACAAGATATCCGTTGAACTAGCAGCTGAAGTCGAAGCGCTAGAGCTTACGCTGTCATCGGATCCAGACGCCAGAAGACTAGCCTCTGAACCAGAGCTCGAGAGGCTAGCGTCTGAGCCGGAGGCGGGAACGCTAGCAGCAGAATTCGAGGAGAAACTTGCAGCTGAATTGGAAGTAGAAAAGCTATCATCGGACCCAGACATTGACAAGCTGGTAGAGGTCGAAGTAGATGTCGAAGTGCTAGCATCGGAGCCCGAGAGTGTCTGAGCATGGGAGCCCCCAATTGAAGCTGCACGCTCTTCTTCTATTTGCTGTGGGGCATGTATATTTCCCTTGCGATAACTGATATCGTCGTCCAGTAGGGAGAGGTCGAAGGCGCCTGCTGAAGCGGTCGTCATGGCGATTGCCGCCGCGAAGCGCACCCATTGTGTTAGCTTCATTTTAAATGGTTTACTCGCAGCACTTGCGAACTTGTTCGTGTCGTTCTTGTGGTGAGGAAAGCAAAATTGGGAATGACAGTGTCAAAGTTGCTCAACATGTTGATCTTGGGTGATAAGGACGACTCAGAAGACGATATCGGAGCAGGTCGAAGAGCGGATCTCCTTGTTGGGCTGGAGTTGTCTTTGTTAGCTCGTTAGAGTTCAACGTGGAAGTCAATGTGGAGTCACGTCAACTCTTGTGTCGTCTCCTGCAGTTCAACTCACGACAGCAGCTGGAATCGCAGATCGGACTAAACCACATACAACTACATGTACAGTTTGAAGATGAAAAGGTAATCTATGCAACGGGAAGACCAAGAAGCAGCATACGTGTACCAATTTTTTTTATATTGTTGAACTTGTCATCCTCGTCGAGAAGATAAATTCTGGATCAAATTTGTGAAGTGCCATAGAGTGGGAGGCCGATCTCAGCACGGCTCCTGTGGATGTAAACCCAGGCAGGAAATATGCTTTGCCAGGCTGCAGTCTATCTACTGTACTCATTTCGATACAAGCGTATCAGGTGGAGTGTTGTCCCGTATTAGCGCCGGACACGAGCCACTCTAGTTAATGAACTGTGAATTTGGCGCGTTCGAAGACAAGGTGATACCAGTATTTACCGAGACCTACCTGTATAACTGGCAGAACTTGCGTGTATCAAGGCAACGGGATTATTGTGGGGTTGGGGAAGGAGCATATCTCGCTGCTTGCGTGCAAATTATGTAGGATGTTGTTTTGGAGTTCGTTCAGTCGCTCTGGCAAACACATCTCGTCATGTGCACAAAGTGGCGGCATTCCATATTCTTTGAATGCGTCTGGTTTAAATACAAATTTTGCTAGCGAAACGGGGCTGCGCCGCAAAACTAACCCCCGCTCATGGTCACCTGTCCTCTTTGAAATGCTATGCCCTGAGCAGTTTAAATTCCCACAATCGTGTACGGGCTGAAATTGTCAACCTGATTGCATTTAACCCGAATGCGGATTCGGCCTAGGCTCGTGGTAAGCAGTGTGTCATGAACCATGAAATCGAGTAGGTGAGGTTCTTGTAGAGTTCTATGTCGCGTTTTGTTTTTGTTTCCTATTGATTTGCTCGCCACATGGCCCAAAAATTGAGACGGTGTTTGGTAGTGACTTTGTCACTAGTGATGAAGTCCGCATTGGATACATTCGTTAAGCCAAAAATCTCGTGCGGGCTCCACGAACGAGGGAATCTGCAAATATTAGTAATTGATACGAGTGCTTCGGGTACAAAATTTGAACTGTGTCAAACGTACATGCAGATGCAAGTATCTGTTTAGGGTGCTACATGTATTGAATACATCTTGAATTGAATAGGCCGCGACCAACGTGATTTTTTTTTTTTGGGGGGGGGGGGGGAATTGAGTCGCTTGGAACTATGAGCATCCATTGTGTACCGTGAATACAATGAATCAAAACATGTTTTTACAGCAAATCCGGTAAGTGAGGTTT
>NW_008649008.1:519265-523239 GCF_000247585.1 Phytophthora nicotianae INRA-310 | reverse complement strand
CGTCGATGGAGGAGATGCTCTTCATGTTCGACATGCTGTTCGGACCCCCACAAGCGACACGACGTAGCAGTGGCCATGGCAAACGGAAGAAGGGCAATGGTGGAGTGCGTGTCAATGTTCGACGTAAAGGTGGCAAGCGCCGAACACCTCATGAGTCTCCTGGCTTCCCTTCCTACGTCGACCATGAGTTCATGGATATGTTCGCACATGGCATGGTGTTTGGTAATCCAGACTCAGAGCTGTACGTTCATGTACTGTGGATTGCTGTTTATCTTTTAGCTGACCGTTAATGTCTTGCTGCTGTGATAGGTCTAACCTGGAGGATGAATTCATGTCGATGGCGAGCTTTGTTGCCAGGTCAGGTATGAACTTTGACTCAATATTCTCTATGAAAGAGAAGACGACGGGAAAGTGCACCCCGCTCAGGCAGGATGAGCCTAAATCTCAGTGTGCCGGGCCTGAGAAAGCCAACATGCCTGCACCAACAGTTGGGAGCAAAGTGTACATACATGGGAAGCACACAGGGGTAAGTATCTATGCACACAACATGACATGTTTGATACGGACAATGCAGACTAATACTGTTTGCCAACAGATTGTCAAGTTCACAGGCCACGTTCACTATGCGAAAGGTGAATTCGTAGGCGTCGCTTTGAGCTCACCAGTGGGTAAAAATGACGGCGCTATCAAAGGCGTGAGGTACTTCGAGTGCCCTCCCAGTCACGGGCTCAGGTAAGATTACAACTAAAACATGATGTGGAGCGATTTTATTGGCATTGATTTTCATTGTCTATCGTTTTCTGGTCATCGTCGCCTAGTGGACTCACAGTTTACCGACAGTATCATCGCCTGCTAACTGTACAAAGGGCTGCGAATCGCAAGTTGAAGTGACCATCATTCTCACTGTGCTTTTTCCATATTGCTGACTGATGGGTCCTGCTTTCTAACCAATTGATTTGTAGAATTGCGTCAACAATAGACCACAATTGACGCTATCGTTACTATGTCCAACGCGACCTCCTTCCTCTCCGCCGGAGGTAGCTTCCTCATCAGCAACACTGGACCCTGCCACGCCTTCCTGAGTCCTTCTACGCTACACCGAAAGCTCACGAGCCGCCGTAAACTCATTCGCGGCCCGTTATGGCTATGCTGTGATACAAAAGTCCAAAATCTATGAAAAGACGACGCGGCGCATTGTGATCGCATGTGGCCGCCACGGAGCTAAACGCGCGTACATTTCCACTTGTGGGCCGCAATTCCCAGTCACGACATTGCGGTTGCCCCATTGAAGTGCATTTAGTCAAAGTATGCGATGGAGCTTAGCGACCAGCATCGAGGAACTACCACTACTCACAACCCTCCGTCTTTTGGACCTGCGGAACAACACTAAAAATTCCATGGCAAGAGTATATGATAATAAGCCTGCTAACAGTGCATAGTGTAAGCCTTGGGGCGTCGAATTTCCTGATAACAGTGCAGAGGGGTGATAGGCCTTCTATATCGTCATCCACTGTAGTTGCGTGTTTGTCGAATGGGTCGCGCGTACCGTACCTGACGGTCGGGGTGTCTGGTCACTACCGTGTCCGCCAGAATCGTCCTTTGCCTCACCTGAAGCCGCGCGAGCTCCAGTGAATGCGTTCACCGCTCGCTACGACTATAAGCCAACATCTAGACGTTGTGGCTTTCCGATGAAAGTGAACTTAGTGAGGATATACCGAGTGAAGGCGCTCCCAAGCGATGGGAAGTGCAGCATCGAAGAAATGCCACGGAGGAAAACCATCCTCTTTCTTCAAGGTTATCAGAACACCCAATTCTTCGTCGTCCGTGTCTTACGAATGGTGTGCGACGGGTTATTGCTTCTGACTTCCACTCAGGCGTCGCTATGTCGAAGACTTTGGCACGCAGTCATCACAGAGCAGAATACAGCTCGATTTATCTGGATCTGGAGTCACACCAGTACCGTCAAATTGCTACTGATACAAATCAGAGTGGGTACGGTACGATTTCAAAGTAGATACCCGATTCCATGCATTTCCTGCAACCAGAGTAATTACCCTTAGCATCAAATCTCACAAATAGCCAATCGTACCGCTCTGAACTATATTTTGTGCAACCATGTCCATATTATGTAATGTTTACATATATGGCACTAACGTTTTGTTGTGTGTTGTGCATTGAACAGGTCGCTTAATGGCACCAACATTGTCGTTAACAGCGTGCTGCTGTTAACACCTTTGCAGTACGCAGTCTACCACAAGAGTGGTGTACAAGACAAGAAAAAGAGGCCTCGTCGGATTGTGCTCGCATGCGACCGTCAACGTATTAAACGGGTGAATGCGTCCACTTGTGATCAGCCGTCACGGAAGCGGAATTGTCTGATGGAAGCGCATCCGGAACGGTACGATCAATTGAGGGGGATCGGGAACAATGGCAGCGCAACTGTATCAGATATGATAGGTGTAGAGTTGTAGCCAATCAGAGGCAGGCTCAGTTTAACTTAGATTCAGTATGCAATACAGAAAGGCAGATGTAGGGCGGCCGTGGAACCTTCTAGAATGTTCTATCCGCCTGAACTGTGGGGGCGGCACTTCTCGTTTCGCGCGCCCTCCCCCAAGCTAGCGTATCCTAAAAAAAAAAACTGGTAGCACTTGTTGATCCCAGCAAGCTGGCCAGGAGCCCATGCCAAGAATCGCCCAGCTACGCGCCGAGATCGATCGGCTGAACCAAGCGATGGCTGACCGCACGAACGTGCCGAACCATTTGCCCAAGTTCACGGGTAAGAGGGGGAAAACGTCCACGAATGGCTGTTCCAGATCGAGAATGCCTGCCGCATCAACAACATTCCAATTGAAGACACGAGCGCGAGTCTTCCTGGAATCGCCGGATCAGCAATGGAAAATCCGGCGTCCGGATGGTTCCTGCACTGGTCTTCGACAACTCGAGTGGAGGAGCACACGTGGGGGATTTTCCGTGAGCATGTGCTCCAACACTTCGAAGCGTCGAATTACCAGTCTGTCCTGCGTGAGAAGCTTCAACGCCTCAAGCAGACAACGGACATCGAGACCTACAACGGCGAGTATTCAGCCTTGATCTTCCGAGTCGAAGGAATGAGCGTGCTTGACCAAGTACTATACTACGCGAACGGTCTCAAGCCGCGCACGCGTAACTACGTCAAGCTCGAGAACCCAGAGACCCTGAGCGACGCAATGAACCTTGCTGTCAAGTACGAGGTGACACACTTCGTCGACGAGCCGCGCGAACGCCACACTCGCCAAGACAAGCGGAAACCTTCCACTGATCAAGCACTGAGTCATGACAAGTCGTTCAAAGGAAAAGCGTTCCGTGGTAAAGGGCGTTTCAAGCCGAAGACTAACACGAAATGAGCCGAAGGTCGTTCCTGTTTCCACTGCAAGAAACTTTGCCATATCAAGGCCAACTGCTTCCTTTGGAAGAGGGAGCAAGAGAAGCAGAGAAACGGGCAACAACGTCAGTGAATGAGGGTCCTGTCGTGGAGAAGAACATAGCCGGATAAGTTAAGTTTGAGAATATCAGCCTTAACGTTCTGTGCGAAAACCCTCTCGTCTACAAATAGCGTCCACTGTTCTCCGTCGAGGGGGAAATCATCGTTAGTGGCGCGACCTTTTCGACCCAAAGAATGCTGTTGGACTGTGGAGCAACCACAATCTACGTGTCCAGACAGTGGGTCGAGAAACATCGACTCAAGGCCACGAAGTTCAATGATAAGAACATTCGTGTGAAACTCGGAGGCCACCAGATTGTCGAAACGGAACTGGAGGTACTTCCCCTTGAAATCATGGTGTCTGGGTTGGGCGAGGCGTACAAATATACCGCATACCCGACGAATTCGACTGTATCCTTGGAATCCCATTCTTCGAGGATACGCTGCCGCAGATCGACTGGAGAGGTCGATCTATCGAAGGAACGCAAGTGAAGACTCTGCATTGGAAACGAAC
>NW_008649008.1:517624-518930 GCF_000247585.1 Phytophthora nicotianae INRA-310 | reverse complement strand
GACGGTACTGTAAGAGAGGCTGGAGATAGCAGCAGTACTGGGGGCAGAGGCACTGTCGTGGAAAAGATGTTCACGATGGGTGTCGTTGACGAGGCTGGTGTCCAGACGAAGTTCATCACTCGCAAGAAACTACGAAAGTTCCTGAGAATCAAGACCAAGTCGATCCATGAACCTGACTTTATGTTGGTTCTGATGAACGAAACGATCAAGCAAGTTGCTCGTTCACTGCAGCGACAAGATCAACCGACAACGTTGGGAGTGCGAAAGCACAACGGTATCTGGATACGGACTGGGATAGCTTCAAGGAGAATCCAGCGTACCAGTTACTCACGGAGTATATGGACAATGTGTTCCGTCCTGAACTCCCGGAAGGTTTACCTGAGAAACGCGAGATTGAGCATAGGATTGACGTGAAGGATCTGAATCTTGCAATGTATCGGCAACAGTGGCGTCAATCGTCAGAGCAGCAACGCGAGATTGTGCGTTGGGTTGTAGACATGGTGAAGAAGAAGCTCATTCGTCCGAGCGTCAGTCCACATGCTGCTCCAACCCTCTGTGTACGGAAACCAGTTAGCTGGAGAATCGTACACGACTGAACCCCAAGACTGTACGCCAAAGTATCCCAATGACGAGGAAGGAGGACATCCTCGACGCGATGTCCGGAGCGTACTGGTTTTCCACAATGGATTTGATGTCCGCGTACTATCAAGTACGTATGCGTGAATAGGATATCAAGTTCACAGCATTCCAAGGGCCAAACGGATTCTGGGAGTATCTTGTCCTGCCCATGGGAGTCTGTAATGTGCCAGCGACGATGCATCGTTTAACGTCAAAGCTGTTCCGAGGTTTGGAAAACACCAAGTCGTTTTACGATGACATCTATGTTTTCACAACGTCTCAGAACATTGACGACCACTTGAAGACGTTGCGCAAGACATTGGATATCCTGCGTGACAACAATATGTGCATCAAGCTTGCCAAGTGTGTCTTCTGCACCGACGAGATTCCGTGTCTCGGGGACTTCGTAGGTCGCAACGGTGTACGGATGGATCCGGACAAGGTACAAACCATCAAGGACTGGCCAGTACCACAAACACAAGAGGAACTTCACAGCTTCATTGGGTTGACTGGTTACGTCCAGCGATTTTGTCCAGACTACGCAGCACTTACTGCAACAATGTTCACTGTCTTGAAGAAGAAGAACAAGAGGAACACGAAGATCCAATTCAATGGTGAGCAGTTGAAGAATTTCAAGGAGCTGAAGAGGCGACTGTGCAATCCTCTAGTGTTGCACCTCCCTAACTTC
>NW_008649008.1:515682-517458 GCF_000247585.1 Phytophthora nicotianae INRA-310 | reverse complement strand
CGACTAATCCACTTCACACTCTCAATCCACTGGTAGTTCGAGAGAGGAGCCACTTCCATCGGTGGATCGTGGTCGGTAACCGCCGATTGGCTAGGTGGTACGACATTCTCGCTGAGTACCAACCCGCGTTCTCGTATCTTCCTATTGCGAAGAACTGAATCGCGGATGCATTGAGTCGCAGACTGACTTGCAGCCAGATACGAAGTATTTCCATGACCTGAGTATGTCCAGCTTCAACTACACTGCCTTCGGTCTTGCTCTTAGTGAAGTGTCTACAGATTCCGAGCTGCTGAAGAGGATCAAGGAAGCTTACGCCAAAGATCGAGATGTCCAGGCAATCCGGGCAGCAATCCAGCGACGTACAAGCACCTCAAAGCCGAAAGCAAAACGCCAGCACCGCAAGCTATACCGATACTATTCGGAGGCAAACGGCTTGCTGTGGTATCAGTCTCCAGTGGGTGACCACCCTCGAATCGTTGTTCCTAACGATGTGAAGTTGAGGCAATCAATAATCAAGGAGAGTCATGACACCAACTACAGAGGACATCATGGTACTGAGCGAACGCACTTGACGTTAGCACGACGCGGGTACTGGTCCAAGATGCTCAAGTCGATCCAAAAGTTCACTGCTGACTGCGAACCATGTCGACGAAACATGCCAAGGCTGACAAAGCCTCCTGGTTTACTCGAATCATTGAGTATTCCGGATGAACACTGGAGATTAATCTCCATGGACTTCATGGCGGATTTTCCTAGAGCGAAGCGTGAAGTTGATTCGACTTAGGTCGTCGTCGAACGACTGGCCAAGCGATGCCACTTTGTGCCGACTACGAAGAAAGTAACAGCCGAAGGCGTTGCCCGTCTCTTCATCGACAACATTTGGAAACTTCATGGTATGCCGACGAATATTGTATCCGATCGCGATAGGAAATTCGTGTCTGCGTTTTGGCAACCCGTCTTCAAGTCTATCGGCACGACACTCAGCATGACGGTAGCACACCGGGCTCAAGGCGACGGACAAACTGAGCGAATGTAATCGGACGCTAGAAGAGTATCTTCGATGCTTCGTCAGTCCACGTCAAGACGACTGGGACATTCATTTAGCGAACGCCGAGTTTGCCATCAACTCAACGGTGAACTCCAGTACCAAGCTCGCACCGTTCGAAGCGGATGTAGGGTACATCCCGCTGAATCCGCTACAGTTTTCAGCGGAGCAATTCGATACGGTTGCGAAAAGTCGTCCCGGCGCTGAGTTCCACGAGCGCTAAGCTTCGCTGCCGTGAAACACTTGCTCAAACGCAAGAGCGAATGCGTGATGTCTACGACAAGAACCGACAAGAACAAATTTTGAGGTTGGTGACCGTGTGTACTTGAGTACCAAACACTTGGATCCCAAGCATACTGGTCTTCCAGCATCCACTAAGTTTGGTCCGAAGTGGATTGGACCTTACTCTGTTGCGCGGAAATTACACAACCATGCTTACGAACTCAACATTCACGCTGGCAACAAGCTTCACCCAGTATTCAATACGGGTTCGCTGACGCCGTACAACGAGCCGACACGCTTGTCGCGGCCCAGCGAGGTTGTGCTGGCTGATGGAAGTATCCGCCAGATCGTCAAACTCTTGGTGAAGAAGAGAACACGCAAGCGACGGACCCAATTCCTTGTGGAGTGGGTGGGAGAAGAGAAGCAGACCTGGGAACAGGTTGAAAACTTGTCACAAGTCCCAGACCTCATCGCAGAGTTTGAGACTGCAAGGCGCAAGAAACGAAAGA
>NW_008649008.1:510181-515360 GCF_000247585.1 Phytophthora nicotianae INRA-310 | reverse complement strand
GACGAAACAGTGACCGACGTCATCCTGGCCCGCGCTCACCAAGTAGGTACCCGGAACCAAGGCTTCAAAGAAGCGTTCCAGAGTCGCAACACTCCCGATGGATCCATGAAGAATATTGGGAAGCATGGTGCCGTAGTTCGACGGAGCACTTTGGCGCTGAAGCGTCTTCCAGAACTCCGTAACGTCTTCGCGAGACACGCCAAACGCAATGGCGATCTCTGAGGGACCAACAGGAGACGTAACCGAACAGGGAGGAACAAGACTTGAGCCAGGAGCTTCAGCAGCCGCGTCAATTGGGGATGGAGCCGCAGGAGCCCGTACAGGTTACGGCAGAGTTACAGCAACAGCAAGAGCATCGACCATGGCATCCGGAACAGCAGAGATTTCAGTAGGAGCAGGCGGCGTCGACGAACGAGCGCGAGAACGAGCATGAGCATGGGAACCGAAGTCACTGTCGGGGCCCCAGTCGAGAAAGCTCGCAAGGAACTCCTCGTCCAACGTGTGGGGCTCAGGCGAAGCGGGTGAAGCCATGCCGGTCGGTGCCACCAAAGAGTCGCTTGGAAGCACCCCAGGCCGTACGGTCGGCGAGCGAAGCGAGGAAGCGGCGGAAGCCGGGCTAGCAGTAGCAGCAGCAGCAGCAGACGCAGGAGGCACAGCCATCCACCAAGACGGACCTATCCAAGCCCCAAGTAAACAGGCCCGCACAAGGCAGGCGTGAGTAACTCGGGGTCGGACTAACCCGACGGGGAACGGCACCTCTGGCATACAGCGCAATGTCGGGAATGGCAAGACTGAGGGGACGCGCACGGCAGAGGGAGGGTGAGTGTATCAGATAGGATAGGTGTAGATTTGTAGCCAATCAGAGGCAGGCTCAGTATGCAATACAGAAAGGCAGATGTAGGGAGGTTGTGGAACCTTCTAGAAGGTTCCATCCGCCTGAACTGTGGGGGCGGCACTTCTCGTTTCGCGCGCCCTCCCCGAAGCTAGCGTATCCTGAAAAAGCAACATCGAGGAACTGCAAATGAGCTCATCCATCCTCCGTCTGAAAGTCCGTCAGCTCACCCCGTTCTTCGTCTTCGTTCTGGGACAGATACCGCTCGATAGATTATCACTGCTGACTCGAAGGCGGGTATTACGATCTCAGAAACGCAAACTCGTGTCGCGGCGGAAGCGCAGTTGTCAAAGCACGAGATGCTCACGAACTTGAGACAGAGAATACTAGCACGTGCAGTAGATGAATGATTAAATGCTGGTGTACCCATCTGTGCAGATTTTTGGAGGCAAGATGGCAGGAACTGGTTGTACTACCAGGTGTTCGCCGGATTCAATGTTGGACAAGGATCTTAGTATTGGATCTGCTTACAATATCGCTCACGAAAACGGGACGGCGAGGTTGTGGATGACGCGTACTCGAGCGTGCAGTGTCACGTGTTTAAGTCCTGACTATTTAGCACGGTGGGTTGTGAGCTGTACGCAGCCTCAAGAGGTGGAGAAGTTTTTTGCATCATAGTGACGTGCAAGGGTTGACCCATCGAGTGTACTTTATTTAGTAACCACTCCGGTTCAAAACAGTTTGGACTGTTCAAATTCCGAAACCAAAAAAAAATGCTCGAGAATCTAGTCGCATGATCTGTCCCAAAACAAATATTCGCTCTAATCCAGGCTAGTTTTGAAATAAATTTAGAGGACCGCACTGATTCGCTTAAATATTTTTCTATAAATATATAAGAACAGCGCTGGATTCTGTAATGTATGGATGAATATAGTAGCTATCCGCGACAAATAGATTTGCAATATTGTGATCATATATTAGTACGGCAACGTCGTATCATAGAAATGTAAAGCTGTGGCCTTTTGACCAGTATCGACATCTACGTGTGCATACTGAGTTGATTGTACTAAAGCAAGCAAGACGTTAACAAATATTATCTAAAAAGAGAAACGTTGACCGCATATCCGATAAATCCAAACACTCTGGTGTACGTTAAAGTTGTTCAGTTAGTCGTCAGTGTGCACATCACCGAGACAAATACACGACATCCCGCATCTTTTTTGCATCATTACTACACACTCTTGAATGATCGAGGGACTGACCGAAATGTACGAACAACACAAACGTTGAGAGCCTGGATAACCAAGCAGCTCGAAGAGACGCGGTGAGCCCAGCCGACAATGCGTTGAAGCTGCTCGTTTTCGTAGTAGACATGGTGATACTGGAAGAAGTGAAGGTTTTACTCCAGCCGCTAGTGATAGAGGTGGGTCACCGTGAATACGAAATGGGTTCGCCATTTTTGATGGACACGCCCCATCACTTGCATTTGCGTTAACGCTCACGTCATCCTTGCGCTGGAAGAATATAGCTGGACTTGATTCCATATCCGCTGGCCGGTGAAATCATCCATTTCACGCGTGAAATCCACAGTAGTTGATGATGCGATTACCGCAATTTGACACAAAGCCGATATATGCGGCTATCGTGGAAATGAAATGGACCGTTACCTTGCAGCCCATTCGACGATAGAAGTTACAGCAATACGAGATGCGTTGAGAGGATTGATGGGCTCGCGTGTACTTGTATCCGCTAAGATTGATTCCTGACAGGTGGCGCTTCTCATAGTGATCTACCACATTGTGGTGGCCTGCAATGTCCCTAAGAGGAGGCGTTTCCTCCGGTGCATCTCGGTGGGCCCCGCTCACATCGCATGTCCCTTTCCATCTTTGTTTACGTCTTCGACCTCTGCATCGTCATCGCCTACATAGGCTTCGTCAACTTCTTCAGTATCGGAATTATCAGCGTCGTGATCTCAATCGTCAGCATCTTCAACATCAGCCTCTTTGGTCCTCGAAGGGCAAACGGATTTGGACAGACGAGCCAGCTTTAATAAGATTGATAAACCCGCCGATTGGGGTCTCTGTGCCATAGGCTCACCATCATCAAATGGGGTATCTTCGCCAAGAAGTTGGAAATCTCCGTCTCGGGTTGCAGCAGACGAATCCTCATTTTTGAAGACGTTTCGTTCCAGTTGATGCCCAAAATCGTTGCTCTTGGTATCCTCATCACCGAATGAGTCCCTATCCAAGGTACCAGTGCTGGGACTCTGACATGTAGTGATAGCTGGCTTCAGGTGCCGTTCTGTCGCTCATGATGACGAAGGGGTGGAGGGGGCTGGTAGGCGAAGAAGTAGGGAGTGCGGGAGTTGATAATCGCAAAGGAAGCTGCAAAAAGAAAAAAAAAACTAAATAAAGACAATGCAATCCGTGTAGTCGCACAATCACGTATTATTTTTGGTTTATGTTCAGACACTACCCCGTGTTATGCACAATCGCAAACTCATCCGATCGTTGAAGATACTAATTCTTAAGCAGGTCACCTTGACAGCTCAAATATGTTGTATAACTCTAGCAATACGACCGCAACATCCTACAGCGGACACTATTGCGCTGGTTTAACGTGACCACGTTCTCTTCAGGTCAACATCTTCAACTATGTTGTTTTTTATTTGTCACAGTTGTAGCAATCCTCCGTGAGCCAAGATGGGTAAAGTTTAGTTATCATAGTAAGCATAGCACACAGACAACTATTTTAGATTCCCAGTCATATAGCGCACACAGCCAAAGCTTTAACGAATCACTCACACCGAAATGTAATATGTCCACAGGACACAAATGGCGACACATGTGCTATGAGGTTCATAGTTCGTGGATTCCCTTAATCACCAATTTAAAGCAAATCCATACTTGTGCCATATATTCATAGGTCACGGAATTTTTTTCTTAACGAAATCGAAATGAGTCTATCAAAACACATACGATTCCCATCAATACATCGCTTCAAACCACAAACATTTCTTATTAGATGATATTACGATAAAAATCTTATCAAAAGGCACCCCTGGTAGCGACGGGGTGGGAAGTGCATGGGAAAAGCTTCCTACAATAAATGACAGCAGTGGATTATAAATAGCGGTAATTTAAACGTGCAGTTGACTGTGTGTGTGTGTGTGTGTTTTTTTTGCCTTTTTAAGTGTGCGCACGCTTACTGACATGTATACAGGTGCAGAGCGGTGCGGACACAGTATTCAGGTATCAGTAATAAACGATTGATGGTATTATTTTCCAGGGGTGCCTTTCGATACATGAGCAGAATCCGAGTATTTGATTGGCTGGTAAAAGTGTACTGTCGCTACCAGGGGTGCTTTTGATAAGATTTTTACGGTAAGCTGGACAAATACAAGTTTAGCCAGTTTGACTATGATTGAGAATGGCTTGTCTTAAAAAGGTACCCATTTAAATGGGACCCAAAAGAGGCCTGCCCCACCAGTAACCCAAAATAGTCTACCACAACAAAGAAGGGGGAATCCCACAACACATAAGGCTCGCTAGTGCCCCCAAACTCATACCTCTCGCCTTGTTCCCACAAAGCGGTCTTTGAAGCTGTACGGAAGCTGGTCGCCGCGTATGGGCTCGTGTTAACACCGGTTCCAGGTAGCGGCACTTCGTCTTGCCGCAGTAGAACCCATTTCAGTTTAATTACATGTTAATGAGTGAGACTAATGCCGTGCTAGCACGGTGAAGCTCTGGATTTTACATATAAGTACATGACATGTACCAGAAACTTTAGATTATTATTTTTAATTTTTATCTATACCTTTTTTTGTTTAAGTTGTACATGTATTAATACCATTGTTTTACTAATACTTAAATTTTAAACTTAAAGGTTTTACGTGTAATTCCAAATGCATTTTGACATATAAAAAAATAAGTTGGTCAAAACCTAGTAAGATTACAACTTATTGGGTCAGTGGGTATCTTCATCTGCTGCGAGTTTATTACCCCCAGCAGACTGTGGTGACGGAAGTGGAGTAGTCTTCTATCATCCACCGAAAAACCCAGTCAGAACAAGACACTTCCTGCTTGGATTCGCTCAGTTCAGCAGACATCTTCTCAGTCAAAAACCCAGGAAGAACCAGTGAGCCCTAGCGCTCTCGTCCAGTTTCATTTGCGTCCGAGTATTCAGTATATGATCCAGACGACGCGTCCAGTCGAGATCTGCGCGGATGAACAAAACGACTAAAGAGTCACTATACTAGGATTTCCCGTAGGATGATTACATGGCCAGAATTCACAGTCGTAACGAGGACCAACTCCGTATTACGCCAGCACCAAAGCTAAGGAATAT
>NW_008649008.1:488655-510081 GCF_000247585.1 Phytophthora nicotianae INRA-310 | reverse complement strand
CATGGCCAGAATTCACAGTCGTAACGAGGACCAACTCCGTATTACGCCAGCACCAAAGCTAAGGAATATCTAAGTGCTAGAATTTCCAGTAGGATGCTTGCATGGCCAGAATTCACAGTCGTAACGAGGACCAACTCCGTATTGTGCCAGCACCACAGTTTAAGAAAATATCTATATGATTGACCAGAATTCACGGTAGCAAAAGCGAAGCAACCGGGAGGCGAGCCAGATCCGGAAGAGATTGAGACGTCCATTGCTCTACCACCAACGAAAAGGAGGCGCCAAATGTAGGGACATCGGTACTACCATGCGATCGTGTTTTGAATTTCGTTTTTTCTAGGATCCACGCTGTTTTTTTTTTACCTTCCGGAGATGGTAACCATCGGTAGTGCCTGTGGACGAGATTTGAATTTAAGTTTTTAGATCCACCATAAACAAGCTCACTCTTCGGTTTAAGCAAAACCCGAAGAGTCAATCAAATTTTTTATTTAGCCCTAATTGTTTGGGGTAACATTCACTGGGTTATTGGGTAATGAATGTTGCTCCTGGCCGACACAAGCAACATTTACATGGGTAATTCTAAGTGTGTAGAAGAAATTTATTATAGGAGGTAATTATGACAACCTTTGTATGGTGAAGAAATTACATCTCTAGACAGCCCACCTAAATTCAAAGGGAATAGCACCACTTTGGCTTAGTAAATTCGTGTGACTCGCTGATATCACAGGCATATCGAGTCATACAGTAAAACGCCGAAACAAAGAGAGTCCAAGCCTTTTTTCTTAGTATTAGAAATAAAGAAGAGAGTTTTTTTTTAGGCAGCGTCGCACCTCTGCTAAAACTCTGGGTATAAAATCCAGAGAATTCTCAACAAAACCCGGCTGTTTTCGTTTTGGCAAATCTTCAACAGGATGGATACATTGCCAGCATTGGTAGTACAGCAAGTAGCGAGGCTACTAAATTGGCAATCTCCCTTATTAGAAATAGTTGCACAGACTTTACTATCAACAACTTTTTTCAGATTATCCTGAATCACATTCGGCTCTGGACTACCCCCTTCATCGTCAGTGAACATGGCCACACAGGTAGTTTTCAAAGTTGAGCAGGATTTTACCAGAAGCTAAGGAATCTCTACAGTAGTATTAGATTTTGCAGAAGCAGACCGTGAGACCAGTCAACATCTTACGATATCGCAGGTAGAGGTTTAAAACTAAAGAGGCCACGCCATCTCAAGGTGATCCATGTAGTGCTCGTCACTGAACGGGATCTCTCTTTCCTCAAAGTTGCTACTATCATTTAAAGCAGCACGAGCCGCATCCGTGAGCTGTTCCCACATAATCAAGCTCTGATACTCGCCATCCTCATCGGCGAAATCCAAATACGGAGAGGTCAGTATCATCTCGTATGCAAATCGGAGGGATGTGGCAGAGCCGTAAATGCTCCTACGGTAGCCCCTCGTACCCTCCATTCGGTAACCAGAAAAATAATATGCCATCATCTCGAGCTTAGTGGTATACTCAGAGTCGACATTGGACATGGAAACTCCGACGATCTTGGGCCACTCCAAGTCGGGATTGTTAATCCACACAACAACGTTCTGCCAGTCGTGGCGCTTTGACGCGAAGTCTGCAAAAAAGCCTTTCGGGAAGTACCAAGTGTACATGATGGCCCACAAATCCCTGTACCATCCAGCTCGACCGTAAACCTGGGAGCCCTGAATGGAGTACTTGCACGCGTCATTTCCATTCGTACCCTTGAGTCCGCCACTGACTTCTCCTGCAGCATTTACGGCAGGATATGGAACGCAGACGTGTCGTGGAGTATACAGTCGAGGCTTGAACTTGATGGCAGTTTTTTCAGAGGCGGTGACTGGTTCAGGTTGAGGAAATGCCTGAACTTTGTCATGATCGATGGTTACAGCAGTGCAAACGACCAGTGTTGCGAAAAGTGTCGCGACGAAAACTCGTTGCTTCATCTCGATCTGGAGAATACGGGAATGAATTAGGGGGATATTGTCGCTTAACTAGACTCTGGCTTGTACTTAAGTATAATGCAGTAGGAAACAGTTGTGAATACAATGTGAGATGGGTTCCCATTCCGATCAGGTGAGTGCGTTGACATCACGTCGTGCATTGCGGTTCAGCACCTATGCTTGTTAAATAAATGCTAGCATGATGCGGAATGTGCTTCACAGCATTCGCGCAGGCTCTCAGTTGGGATCGAAGCACATCAGGTGTTTCAAACTACACTTTCGATGTGCCGAAAAATGGCTTCCCGGCTAAACTATTGAATACACCATATCGGTTTTTATACGACTTCGTATTCAATTGCTTCAGATGGTAGTCGGAGCGATATATGGGATCATTTTGGATGCATTGAGGTCGCAATCAGCGATTGGCAATCACTGGCAAAAGACTCAAAGACGTACAGTAAATGTCCACTCCGTGCCATCTACGGTTAGTAATATGGGAAACGCACATGAGAGCCACTAGCTTGTCCTTTGAACTTTAACATCAAAAATAAGGCTTCATAGGTGCTTTTTATCAGGTGGAGCAAATATTGCGCACGCGCATTATCCCGTAGCCCGGTACGTGAAGTCACTTATTCTCATGAACAGGAAAAACTGAGAAGTATTAATATATGGCATGTTGATTGTGTTTTCCTGCAGCATATTGATCGTTAGCTCGAGCTCCATAATTTGTGTCTCGTAAGGCGTCTAGTAGACGCGTTTACGGGACGACTACTAAAGTAGTATATTACGTACAGGTTTCGGAACAACTGCTGTTCGTAATCAAATACCATGAGCAATAGGAATAACAAACCAGTACAGAAAAGTTTGCTCCTGAGAAAGCCTTGTGCATTGTTTTGTAGTTCAGTATAGTACATTATCGTACGCGCACACTCGACGTGAATACAATGGTTGTATATATGAACATACATATGCACTTGGGCGTTCTGTACATTTTTAAATGTATATTCTCATAATCAAAATCCGTCAAAGTGCCCATTTTGTGCGACTCAAAAGTTTCGAAGGATTCGTATAATATTTGTACTTTATGAGTCGTTTTGTACAGACATATCAGTTTTCAACCAGTCAGACAACGGGGCGGATTTTCCAGGAGCGTAGACTTGAAATAATACTTTTTTTTATTGGTATGAGTGTTTTTCGGATAGAGATTATTTTCACCGTCGTTCTCTGTGCATGAATATGTAACCACAACGTTGTCGCTTTATTTCTGGAGTGTAAATGTAAATGTAACCCATGATCCCCGTTTGAGATCTAATCGTAGGACACAGTTGGAACAAACAACGATAAGACATGCTGAGGACCAGAAACGTATAATTGTATTTTTTTTCTAATGCAAGCTGAAGTAAGAGTCTTTATTCATCCTCATCTCGATTAGCATCACGAGTGATTCTTACTATTCCGAATATCGCAATATGATAAAAAAAAATGATGTTGTGCCCAAAACAGTGTTCGTTTACAGGCTACGGTATTTTGGTTATCAACTTGGTAGGTTGTATCTTTTGCAACTTTCCAGTAACAAACATTGCAATTTGGCAGCATTTTAGCATTGTTGCTTGCGAACTTTGCAGGCGGCAACTCTCGTAGCCTCACGCGTAAAAAAATTGCAGATGCTCTTACACGTTCCGCGCGACGCAAACAAAAAAAAAATCCAACAAGTGTAAAATCAAACAGATCTACTTTCAAAAGCAAAGTTCATGCACACAGCCGCTATCATTCGCAGCTACTCATCAATCTTACGTTGCGCCACCGCAGCAACGTTTGGCTCCAACGATCGCCGCTTATCTCTTGAGGTGGCTCACGTACTTGAACGTGAGGTAGATTGCCACCTGCAGCACAGCCCAGATCACCAGGAGGCCAACCATGAAGTTGTACTTGCGGTTCGGTCGGAAGT
Source organism: Phytophthora nicotianae INRA-310 (assembly GCF_000247585.1). NCBI lineage: Eukaryota > Oomycota > Peronosporomycetes > Peronosporales > Peronosporaceae > Phytophthora > Phytophthora nicotianae. The sequence goes on along the minus strand of NW_008649008.1, from coordinate 506,161 downwards.
CGTACGTATCCTCGATGTACTGCGCCACCGTCATGTCCGTCGTGACACCGCCCTCCGTGACAGAGATAATGTCCTGCACCTCACCGAACTGCACACCAACAAGCGCTGACAGCGAGTAGCTCGACGGCATCAGGTACGTGAACCACTTGTAGCCAGCCTTCATGGCCGGACGCGGCAGCAAGTAGCCCGAGAACAGGTTGAACAAACACGACAGAGCACCGACAGCCACGTTCGCCACCTTCTCGTTCGGCATCAAAGCCGACATCCACTGACCCACGTAGGTACAAGCCGACGTGTAGAGGTAGAAGACGAACATGAAGAAGATGAAGTCGCCTCCGTTGTCACTCCAGCCAACCAGCCAGTACTCGATCGTCACGAACAGCACGATCACGATGATTAGGTAGGGCACTTCAGCGAACCACAGCGACAGACTGTAGGGCAGCGGACCGTAGTAGTTCGACATGCGCTCACGGTAGAACACAGCACGCTCAGCGCACGTCACTTCCAGCACCGTCATCAAATTGATGACACCGATGAAGTCCATACTGTTGTAGATGAGACCGATGTGCGAGTTGATGCGCTTGACGCTGTCAGCCTCGAGCTGGTAGAAGGTCGTACCGAAGATGACACCGAACAACGGGAACAGGAACATACGCATGAAGTTGTACTGCGGGTTGCGCCAGTACGTGAGTTGCTGCTTCTTTGCCAGCTCCTTCAGCTGGTTCAAGAAGCCCGTGGCGATCGGCGTGTAGTTCAGAGTCGAGTGGCACACAAAGTCGCTGGACACTTCAGCCAGCTTCAGCGTACGCTCGCGGTTCGACTTGTACAGCTCGCTGTTCTTGTACTCAACCGAATAGTCCTTGACGTCACGGCCGATACCAGCGCCAATCACTTCAAGCATGTAGGTAGCAGGGTTGTACTGCGGGCGGATCTCCATCGTGCCGGGGATCGAGGCAAAGTACTCGAGCATCTTGACCGAGTCCACACCGAGGTCACCGAAGTAGGCAGTGTAACCACCACGCTGGAGCAGCAAAAGACCATCGAACAGCTCGAAGATGGAAATACTGGGCTGGTGAATAGTACACAGCACCGTACGGCCAGTGCGAGCAATCGATTGCACACCGCGCATCACAATCAGAGCCGAGCGAGCGTCCAGACCACTCGTGGGCTCGTCCAGGAACAAGATACTGGGGTTGGCCACCACCTCCACACCGATCGTCACACGCTTCTTCTGCTCGACGGATAGGCCGCCAACCATCGCACCGGAAATCGACGTCAGCTCCAGTAGGTCCAAAGTCTCGTGCACCAGGTTCATACGCTGCTCCTTGGTGAAGTTCGGGGGAAGACGCAGGTTGGCTGAGAACACCAGAGCCTCCAAGATCGTCGCAGCTTCAGAGTGAATGTCCATCTGCTCGCAGTACGCCGTGATACGGCTGAAGTTGGCCGGGTTCTTCGGCTCACCGTTCACGATAATGTCACCAACAATGCGGCCACCAGTCTTACGACCAGCAATCACATCCATAAGCGTCGTCTTACCGGCTCCAGTAGCACCCATAAGAGCCACCATGCGGCCAGGCTCGAAGTGAGCCGTGATGCCACGCAGAAGCTGCTTCTCCTCACCCGAAGGCAGCGTCACAAAGTACTCCAGATCCTTGATACACAGGTTCGAGGGCGTGAACGGCAGACCGCCGCTGTTGCGACCCTTGTTAGCTCCGTCAGCAGCACCAGGCGTAGCCACCTCAACGTACACGTTGTCTTCGTCCGGAGCGTTGTCCGTCAGGGGCTTGACACTCACACCCTTGTACTTCTCGTAGCGAATGTAGTGCAGAGCCATGCCGTTGAGCGTCGTGAACAGGAAGTAGTACGCGATGAGGACGATGATACCGAACCAGATGAACTCCGTGCCTTCCGAGATCGAGAAGCTGTCCAGTAGTGAAGCGCTTTCCACAGGCGTGTAGCGGTCACTCGAGAACTCCGACAGCATGTTACTGCGCAGAGCCCAAGACACCGGAGAGAACCAGTACATCCAGATCCAGTAGTCCGGGATCAGGTCGGCCAGGATAATGTTACCCGAGAACAACAGGAAGAAGCTCACAGAGATCGAAGCCAGAGCCTGACCAACCGTGATACTGGGCGACAGAGAGCTCAGCATCGTCATGTACGCACTGATAGCATGCTGGAAGGCCACGAGCACGATGAAGAAGACGATGTACTTCTCGAACGTCCGGGTCAAGCCACTCATGAAGTAGAAGAACGTGCCCAGGATGAACGAAACAACCAGGTTGACTGGAATCTGCACCACACTCTCAGCTATAGCGTACGACGTCGTACGGAAGAAGTTACGCGGGCGCTGCTTGTAGAAAACCTTACGGAGCTGGAACGAGATGGTGATCTGTTGCCACGCTTGACGCTGGAACAGAGCGATACTGAAGAAAATCATACGCAGGTAGTATGTCGAGCTCACGTCGAAGTAGATCATACCGAGCACAAGACCGACGATGATGGCTTCGATCACCTTACCCCACAGAAGCGGGGGATCACGCAGCCAGATGAGCTTTTGACGGTTCAGCAGGAGTAGAGTACTGGGCACGAAGGCCAGTCCGAACTCGGATTTCTCCTTGGAACGGGCCAGGTTGGCCACACTCTTGGCCTTCTTGAAGTCCTCTGCACTCTCGAACTGGTGCTCGTTGAAGCCCTTGCTGATGGCCTCGTGGGTCTTGCGGTAGATGCTCGACTGGCAGAAGAGGTTGTTGAAGTCCTCGGACGTCACCGCCAGGTCCTTGTTGGGTACAGTGCCGTTCGAGTAGCTGTGGCCACGGCCAGACGTCACTTCGATCAGGAAATCGGCCGGATCCACACGAGGCGGGCACGTGAAGCCCAGACCCTGGAAGTAGTCGAGGATCTCGGTACGAGGGCCGTGGTACACCATGTGACCTTCATTGACCATCAAAATGTCGTCGAACTGCTCCACCACCTCAGGCGTCGGCTGCAGTAGCGCCACGATGACCGACCCACCCAGTGTCTTGCACCACGTGCGAAGTGCCTTGATGATGTCGAACGTCGCGGCACTATCCAGACCCGTGGAGATCTCGTCACACAGGAACAGACTCTGGCCACCGACCAGCACTTCACCGACAGTCACACGCTTGCGCTCACCACCACTCACACCACGCAGCAGAGCGTCACCGACCACAGTGTCGGCACAGTTCTCCAGACCCAGGATCTGCAGGAACAGCTCCGTGCGGAGAGCAGCGATGTCGCGCATCTCCTCGGGTTGGTCTTCGGGGCGGCCGTTCACGCACATATCGGCGAACTTGAACGTCTCGCGCACAGTCAACGTCGGGATGTGGTTGTCTGTCTGGTCGACGAGGCCGACAAGCTTCACCAGGTCAATCTCATCGCCACGCAGACCGGAGTAGAGAATATCTCCTCCGATCTCCGTCTGCTTGTTGTCCTGCAGCTTACCGGCCAGTGCCTTCAGGAACGTCGACTTACCGGCACCAGGGTTGGCTAGGATTAGCGTCATGGAGCCCGGCTTGATGATGCCGCTCATCGGGTGCAGCGCGTGCTTGGTGGTCATGGGAACCTTCTCCCACGGCGTGAAGATCGAGGCCAGGTGGGTACCCACAGTACCGTGGGCACCGACCTCGGCCGGCACCTGCACCGAGAATGAGAGGTTCTCGAAGCGTACTTCGGGAGTCGGGAGCTGCAGGTTGATCTTACGCGACAGGTGGTTGTACTTCTTGTAGAAGCGCTCGAGGCCGCCGTTGAGCATCGTCTCGAGGTCGTCGGCACGCAGTGTACTGTAGTGGCTGGCCATCGTGTCGTGGTTGTGCGAGTACGGGTCCTGCAGACTGCGGAAGTTGAGCGAGCGGTAGACCTGGGGCACTTCCTCGCCGTTGTCGTTGGCCTCCGGCTGCAGTAGGCTGGCCGTGGCCTCGTTTTTCTTGTCCTCCGTGGCCATGGCGGACGTCGTCTTGGTCGGGACTGGGGCTCTTCGATTCGGATGGAGGGCGAAGGCTGGCTTGGCGTCCACCGAGGCAAATTGAAGAGTGAGGCGATGGGTGGCGTCGGCGCCGATGCGGACACGGCCAGCAGGAATGAAGGCTGCGGCTCTCAAGGGATGTGATTTGATATGCCGGTACAGTACGTGGCACAGGGTAGGGGAAAAGCGATTCAACGACGTAAACCAGCCGCTAATCGTAGTAATAGTACTCACTTGACTACTATAGTAGTTTCGCTCATATTTATAGTATTCTTTAGTAGGCTTTTCATTTTCATGTGAATTATTGCACGAATGACGTTAGTCCCCCGATTCAATCTGCTAGAAAATAAAGTCGCGCATTAATACATCGGATGTCGTCTTTGTATTTGTTTTTGTAAAACTGTTTCAGAGTTTCAAGATGCTATTCTACCGGTATCCATGTACTATTAATACGGTTCTTGTTTGCGAGGTATTACTTCAGTTATCAAACGGGGGCAGCGCCGGGACATTTTTGCTTGTCCCGGTTTTATCTGCAAATGAGAGGACAAGAGATTGAGCGGCATTTGAAACGGTTTTCGAAACGATTTTGAAAGGTCGCGAATCAAAAAAGATAGCCTCGAGCACCGAAGTGTGTTGTGGGCACAACAAACTTGCCAGCGACAGATCGCTAGTTGATCACTGCCGCATTTTACATCGCCTGTCAAACGGAGCACCGCGCGCGAGGGCTGGATTTGCAGTGTAAAGTTCATCTTCGGCGGCGTTCGTGGAGCATGCCAGCTGGATCGCGGGCAGAAACAATGCGGCGAGGCCTTGTTCCGGCCCTCGCTGTACCATGGCTTCAACGTCGTCACAGTTCAGCAAATCAAACCGCAGCGAAGCTGGTCGCCGGTCGGGCAAGGGTTTGCATGTACCCAAGCGCAGTTCTCCTTCACACGGGCGAAGTTCGCAGACATAACGAAGTGCTGGTAGATGTCGCTGGAAGGTGAACATTTGCTCGTGAGCTACTTTGGAAGGCTTTGCCCAGTGAGTCAGTGCCTGTCGCGGTAGAGGCCCAATGCTTGTCACAGTAGCGTCGAGCGGTCGCGGTCTCTTTGCCCAAAATGATATCTTTTCCGGTTTATTTTGGGTGACGGGAAAGCATCTGCTTGGATTGGGCACCTCACATGCGAAATTTTGGGCTTTCCGCGTACTGGCTCGATTCAGGTCTGTAAGATTCGAAATGGTTGCGAGTTATGTAAATCACCTGCTCTGTTGCACCGCGAACATAAGCGAGTTTATCGCTGTAAAAATCACTGTGATGCACTGAGTGATGCATTGCTTGTCAACAGCAGACCGACCACGACGTTCGGACAGGTGGCTTCGTTAAAGCATTTCAAAGCTAAGCAGTGTCCCAAACTTCAGTCGCAAGTCTGAAGTTTCTGGCGCAAGAGAACGAGGCTGGTATCATGTTGACCAGTAAGCTCCTCTTCAAAGTGTGCTTTGCCAACTGTATTATACCATGAAGTATCTTGAAGAGCTTGGGCAAGAATCTGACCAAACCTGGGCGCTCGTCACCTTGTCCAGTGTACCTTTTTGGCTCTGGTTTGCGGTACTCTATTGTGTCACAAGCGCTAACAACGCCTCGATAGTCGTTCCCGAGTTTCTGGACGTAGCTTCGATTGTACGTTGGTAGAGAACTCTGCTGTCAAGAATCTTGATAACAAGGACCAGGAGAACCTACACATTGCACGCACTGGCGCCATGACTTGCAGTCTGGAAGTTGCAGAAGACCCCGTTAATCGAACGAGTTGTTGCGTGAAAACACGATTGATCGGCGCAACAACGCGAGAGCCGGGAAGGGCGAAGACGCGAGCCTGGTCAGGAAGTTCGGTCCACGTAGTTGAAGACGGCAACTTCCAGTGCAATACTAGTAGAGCACAAGCCCAACCCGCCGTTCGGTTGCACCGCAACTCTGCAGTCTGCGAGCCTTGCGCGTGAGTTAATACGTTGTATCCAGCGAGCCATAGCGCCAGAACGAGCCGCTTGTCAGCCGCGGTGAAGACGGCTGAGCGCCGATAGCGTGAAGAGCGCAAATCGCATGGGGTATCGTTACATGTACGGACAGCGGATCAGTGTGGGCGGCACTCCGACTCGGAGTGCCGCCAACGAAAGATGACAGCCCTAGGTGCAGGTTGTAAAAACGTCAGCCGGGAAATGCCCTGCCTTTGTAGGAAGGACGTGGGGCCCATCGCGCTCACAAGATGTATATTTTAATCAAGTCTCCCTAAAGCGCACGCTTAACTTTTTGTTCAAGCGCACGCTTAAAACGTGCCGTGTAGCTATCCTCACTTCAACGTAGCCAGCAATTTGCAAGGCGTCTTTGAAAAGCGAATGCATCTGCTACATGTATCCGCTAAAAGCTGATACAAGAAATAGCACATCAGATATCAAACTGACCACGTAGCGAACATTTAAAAAAAAATTAATGAAGCTGGTTCAGGTTTGTTCCCAGAAGCATCGTGCAGGATACGTCGGGTGGGTTTACACGCTTTCAGGCAACCAAAGAGCTCCGTTACACCGGAATGATGCTTGGATCGATTGTCTTGATCAATATTGTGAAACTCAGAAAACCACAGAGCACCCACCACATGTCTTGAACCGTCGCCAACGCTCAGTTGCTTTCAATATAGGACCAACGCCTTCAATGATCGTTCAACTTCACTAGGCTCAGCGCTGGGCTCACCGAATTAATACTCTTGACTCTACTACGTTAACCTTCGTTCTCCCCCTCTCACTCTTCGATTCGCGTCCTACCGAGCAAATTTCCCAGCTTGTAACAACTCTGAGAGTCTAGCAATGGCGTCGGACGAGGGGCAGATGAAGCTGCTGCGGCCTGAGGCCGACAAGGGCGAAGAAGTGCCCGATGTGTATCGCTCGCTCAACTTCCGCAGCCTGCAGGACCCGTACTCGCACAGCCACGACACGATGGCCAGTCACTACAGTACACTGCGTGCTGACGACCTCGAGACGATGCTTAACGGCGGCCTCGAGCGCTTCTACAAGAAGTACAACCACCTGTCGCGTAAGATCAACCTGCAGCTCCCGACTCCCGAAGTACGCTTCGAGAACCTCTCATTCTCGGTGCAGGTGCCGGCCGAGGTCGGTGCCCACGGCACTGTGGGTACCCACCTGGCCTCGATCTTCACGCCGTGGGAGAAGGTTCCCATGACCACCAAGCACGCGCTGCACCCGATGAGCGGCATCATCAAACCGGGTTCAATGACGCTGATCCTGGCCAACCCTGGCGCCGGTAAGTCGACGTTCCTGAAGGCACTGGCCGGTAAATTGCAGGACAATTCAAAGACCGAAATCGGAGGAGAAATCCTTTATTCCGGGTTGAAAGGAGAAGATATCGACCTCATTAAGCTCGCAGGACTCGTAGATCAGACAGACAACCACATCCCGACGTTAACTGTCCGCGAGACGTTCAAGTTCGCCGATATGTGCGTGAATGGACGTCCAGAAGACCAACCGGAGGAGATGAGGGACATTGCAGCATTAAGAACTGAGCTGTTCATCCAGATTTTAGGTCTGGAAGACTGTGCCGACACTGTGGTGGGTGACGCACTGCTGCGTGGTGTGAGTGGTGGTGAACGTAAGCGCGTCACTATTGGCGAAGTGCTGGTCGGTGGCCAGAGTCTGTTCCTGTGTGACGAGATCTCCACGGGTCTGGATAGTGCTGCTACATTTGATATCGTCAAGTCCATGCGAACGTGGTGCAAGACACTGGGCGGTTCAGTTGTGATCGCACTACTGCAACCGACTCCCGAGGTGGTGGAGATGTTCGACGATATCTTGATGATCAATGAGGGATACATGGTGTACCATGGCCCCAGGACGGAGATTTTGGAGTACTTCGAAGGCCACGGGTTCACTTGTCCACCTCGAGTAGATCCAGCGGATTTCCTGATCGAAGTGACGTCCGGAAGAGGCCATCGCTATGCGAACGGCAGCGTTCCGGTCAAGGATTTGGCTGTTTCATCGGAGGACTTCAACAACCTCTTCTGTCAGTCGAACATCTATCGGAAGACCCACGAGGCTATCAGCAAAGGCTTTAACGAGCACCAGTTCGAGAGTCCGGAAGACTTTAAGAAGGCTAAAAGTGTGGCCAACCTGGCCCGTTCCAAGGAGAAATCCGAGTTCGGACTGGCATTTGTCCCCAGTACGATGCTATTGCTGAACCGACAAAAGTTGATCTGGTTGAGAGACCCACCGCTGCTATGGGGGAAATTGGCCGAAGCGCTGATTATTGGACTCGTCATGGGTATGATCTACTTCGACGTGAGCTCGACATACTACCTGCGTATGATTTTCTTCAGTATCGCTCTGTTCCAACGTCAAGCGTGGCAGCAGATCACCATCTCGTTCCAGCTCCGTAAGGTTTTCTACAAGCAGCGAGCGCGCAACTTCTTCCGTACGACGTCGTACGCTATCGCTGAAAGTGTGGTGCAGATTCCAGTCAACCTGGTGGTTTCGTTCGTGTTGGGCACGTTCTTCTACTTCATGAGTGGCTTGACCCGGACGTTCGAGAAGTACATTGTCTTCTTCCTGGTGCTTGTAGCGTTCCAGCACGCTATCAGTGCGTACATGACGATGCTGAGTGCTCTGTCACCGAGTATTACAGTCGGACAAGCGCTGGCTTCGATCTCTGTGAGCTTCTTCCTCTTGTTCTCGGGTAACATCATTCTAGCGGATCTCATCCCAGACTACTGGATCTGGATGTATTGGTTCTCTCCGATCTCCTGGGCACTGCGCAGTAACATGTTGTCGGAGTTCTCGAGTGATCGCTACACTGATGCCCAGAGCAAAGCACTACTGGAGAGCTTCTCGATCACTCAAGGCACGGCCTACATTTGGTTCGGTGTGATCGTGCTGTTGGCCTACTACTTCGTGTTCACGACACTTAATGGTCTAGCACTGCACTTCATCCGGTATGAGAAATACAAAGGAGTTACACCTAAGGCAATGACCGACAACGCACCCGAAGAGGACAACGTGTACGTTCAAGTCAAGACTCCTGGCGCACCCGATCAATCAGGAGCGAAAGGTGGAGGCCTCCCGTTTACTCCGTCGAATCTGTGTATCAAGGATCTGGACTACTTTGTGACTCTACCGTCAGGTGAAGAGAGGCAATTGTTGCAGAAGGTGACGGCACACTTCGAGCCTGGTCGCATGGTGGCGCTCATGGGAGCGACAGGAGCTGGCAAGACGACGCTTATGGATGTGATTGCTGGTCGTAAGACTGGTGGCCGCATTGTTGGTGAGATCTACGTGAATGGCGAGCTGAAGGATCCTGCAAACTTCAGTCGTATCACCGCGTACTGCGAGCAAATGGATATTCACTCAGAAGCTGCAACGATCTACGAGGCATTGGTGTTCTCGGCTAACCTAAGATTACCTCCGAACTTTACAGAGGAGGAGCGTATGAACTTGGTGCATGAGACTCTGGATCTACTTGAACTAACGTCGATTTCAAGCGAAATGGTGGGGCGACTGTCGGTGGAGCAGAAGAAACGCGTGACAATTGGAGTGGAGGTTGTGTCGAACCCCAGTATCTTGTTCCTGGATGAACCAACGAGTGGTCTGGACGCTCGTTCGGCTCTAATTGTGATGCGAGGCGTGCAGTCCATTGCTCGTACTGGTCGCACAGTGTTGTGTACGATTCACCAGCCCAGTATTTCCATCTTCGAGCTGTTCGACGGCCTGTTGTTGCTTCAGAAAGGTGGCTACACTGCGTACTTTGGTGATCTCGGCGTGGACTCAGTCAAGATGCTCGAGTACTTCGCCTCGATCCCTGGGACAGAGGAGATCCGACCGCAGTACAACCCTGCTACGTACATGCTGGAGGTGATTGGTGCTGGTATTGGACGTGACGTCAAGGACTATTCGGTCGAGTACAAGAACAGCGAGTTGTGCGCCAAGAATCGTGAACGTACATTGGAATTGTGCGAGGTATCGGACGAGTTCGTACGCCACTCAACACTCAACTACAGACCCATTGCCACCGGGTTCTGGAACCAACTCGGCCAATTGTCCAAGAAGCAGCAGCTCACGTACTGGCGTAACCCGCAGTATAACTTCATGCGGATGTTCCTGTTCCCGATCTTTGCAGTCATCTTCGGTACGACGTTCTACCAGTTGTCGGCGGGTAGTGTCAAGAAGATCAACTCGCACATCGGTCTCATCTACAACAGTATGGACTTCATCGGAGTTGTGAATTTGATGACGGTACTGGAGGTCACTTGTGCCGAACGCGCCGTGTTCTACCGCGAACGCATGTCGAATTACTACGGTCCACTACCCTACAGCTTGTCGTTGTTCTTCGCGGAGATCCCCTACCTTGTTCTAGTAAACATCCTCTTCGTGACGATCGAGTACTGGCTGGTGGGCTGGAGTGACAACGCCGGAGACTTCATCTTCTTCATGTTCGTCTTCTACCTCTACACGGCGGCGTGTACGTACATTGGCCAATGGATGGCGGTGTTAATGCCGAACGAGAAGGTGGCGAACGTGGCTGTCGGTGCGCTGTCGTGTTTGTTCAACCTGTTCTCGGGCTACTTGCTGCCTCGGACGGCCATGAGGCGCGGTTACAAGTGGTTTACATATCTGATGCCATCGAGTTACTCACTGGCGGCACTCGTGGGTGTGCAGTTCGGTGATAACGACGACATCATCGCTGTGACATCAGGAGACGAGACCACGGACATGACGGTGGCGCAGTACATTGAGGAGACGTACGATTTCCGACCGAATCGCAAGTATAACTTCATGGTGGGCCTCATTGTGATCTGGGCTGTGGTACAGCTAGCTATCTACCTGACGCTCAAATATGTGAGCCACCTCAAGAGATAAAACTGGAAGTTGTTAGGCTACGAACAGAGCTGCGTGTGTTTTGTGTATGTGCATTGAATGTATTACCTTTTACTTTTTTTCTGCAATAGTGATGGCGTCGTTATGCGAGTGCTTTGTGTTCAGATGATGAAGATTGTTGTATTTGACTGATTTAAGCGCGCTTGGATAAATGTACAAACACTTCTTGCAGGTCTCTCGCCACGAAGAAGACAACTACCTACCGACATGGACTGGCTTTGGCTTGGTCTCCCCGTTGTGTACCGTATCTTCTGGGATTCGGACCCCTTTCTCTCGGAAATGGACCCCTGGCTCTTGCGCGAAGCCCAAAACAACCAGACAAAGATATCGTTTTGGGCTGTGCGTCCAACCTGATCGCGAATTCTTGTCTGTGTAATGTACATCTGTACATGAAGTTCACCAATGGCCTGCAGCCCGATGCTACATGTAACTGGAGTTTGCTCTTTTTAGACGATTGTTCTGTTGTGATTGGATTTCGTATTAAGAAACCGTGTTGTTTCCCCTTTGTGTCCAAGTTGGTCCTCAGCAACTCGCGACGGGATCAGATATTTATTACATCAGAGGGATTAATGCCGACTACTTTTATTGATAGTGAAATCACGTGTAAAAAGTTTTAAACATTCGGACCCCTTTCTCTATTGTGTGGCCCCTTGCTCGTTTAATAGGGCCTGTCCCACAAAAAACACTGTGCGTGCTGCGGAGATATGTATTATATAAGAAAGCTAATAATAATAAAACTTACTTAAATACAAGTACCGTGCAAGGTGACCAAGTAAACCACCGCTGCTGCAACGTGTCCTCCGACACCACAGTCTCCTGATATACCGTCCTACTCAAGGGAGGGTTTGCTAAGACGACATCGGTCGTCTCTTTATTGAAGTGGAAATCGGACAAACTGTATTGGACGAGTTTACAGTGTTAGCACAAGTTGAATGAGTTCTCGTTTCTGGGTTAGTTTTTATTTTTGCTATCGGATACTCACAAAAAAAACTGGATATTAGTAAATGATAGACTCAAGAATCTATAATTTACTAATATCCAGTTCTTTTTTTAAGTTTACAGTTAATAGTTTTGATACTTCTAAGAAAACTGTATTTTTTTTTAGCTTTATTCAACAGTTGGCGCCTTCCAAAACCTACACAAAACGTCGCGAATTAAAGTTAACCACAGTAAATTGTTTGGTGAAATCACTTTTTGGTTTCATCAAACAATTCTAATCCGATTTTTGGATTAAACACATGACTGAGCTTCACTAAACCCGAAGGTCGTGTTCCAGCAACCGGATTGATGCGTTTTGTAATTTAAACAATAACGTTGCGGTTAATTGAGTTATAATATTGAACCCAACTAACATGTACCTCCTTTATTTTTTTATTTATTTTTTAATTCATTTTGGTTTTTGCAATATTTCTTGAATTATTGTGTTTTGCATCAACTTTGGCTTTTAATTAGAGCCTCTAAAACAACGACAAATCTTTGTCGTGAATCTAAAGCTAGAACCGTTAAAAATAAGCTAATCATACTCAGTGACAAAGCAAAACTGCACCTACAACGCAAAACCACAGCGACAAGGTTATGCCCGGCTACTTCTTCCCCAGCTTGTAGGCATGAACAAGTGCTTACCTGCACATTGTCCTTCTCCTTCACGAGCCAATCGGTAAGTAGCTAAGGTCTATTCTCATTCGAAGCGGGATGCTTTTCTAATTTGCTACGTGTGCTAGTGTCACAATAGTGTCGTCACGCTATGATATGGTAGCACTTAGCAGAGGTCGGGTTACTGACGGACTCAGGCAAGATGCCTTCGCAGTACTCTGTCAGTTGGTTTGCTAGTTAGCAGGTAAAATGTTAGCTGGTAAAATGAGATCTGATTGAATTTAGACGCTTCACTAAATTGTCTGCGCTAAAGCTAGTTAGAGCTATCCGCTCAGTTGCTCTTGTGTTTCTTATACAAACATGTAATGCTGAATGTGCAATTTGAACGTAGTCTTCACCTTGAACACGCATTCAAACTGCACACCCAACAGCGAATCACAGATGCCGTGTTCAAGGTGTTAATTCGCGCTTGTACTTGAAGAAGCAGTTCCAGCGTCGATTTCAGCCTTCGTCTTGAAGATTCCGTGACAGATAGTACGACAATGGGATTGCCATTGCAAACTGCAAGTCCAGCTCCACGTTAAGATTGGGCAGCAGTAGAACGACGTATGAGCCTCCTATTGCCTTTGATTTCTCACACAATGATGGATTCGGTAATTAAGTGTCGATTTCAGCGGGAACGCTCTCTCTGGCTCGGTTTGTGAAGACTTTGCGTTAAGGCTGAGGTCAAAACGAAGAACGCGGCATCTAGTAGCCGTCGAAACGTTTAGTAGTGACGGAAATGTAGACTGGATAGAGGTATGAAGCTCTTCAATATAGAAGCATGAGTGCTTCTCTACGACACCTTCGACGAACTTAATGAAGATTCTGTCGGCCATCGTGTCTTCCTTTTAATTCGCGTGTTCGGCATCACATTACCTCTACGACGAAACAGTAAACCTCAACGAGAAATAGACCTTGTCGAGACCCCCACAACGAACGCAACACCACTTAGGTCAATGCGGTGAGTGTAGGTCAGCACAATCGATCTCCAACGCATATCGATAGAAATTGTCATCTTCTGGAATGTAGTTGCACGGGCTTAAGAAAGAGTTAGAGTGTACGACGCTGGTTTGGCGCTTTTACTACAGCCATTTGTCGCGTTTACCCGGGGCTTATTTCCAAGGAGGAAAGTTTATTAATGATTGAAATGCAAACAGGCAAATTGTGCCGAGCTAACCTCCCCTGCGTCTCCATCCAGGCTCAGTGGTCATGCAGTCGTGGGCGCGTGCCAACGCCCACTTGTAGTCCGTGCAGTGTGCCTCTGATCCACTCCAGCTCTGTGGCATAAACCTCACCTTCGCTGGCAGGGATGAAGGCGCGTGCCTCGCCATCCCTAGCGCCTGCATTGGCCAAGGGCTTGGATTCACCGTACGCTGACGCGACCAAAGCTTGAAGCCGTGCCGTACGCTTGCCGACACCATTCAACGAAAACACTATAAGACAACATTAACTCTTCGAATAAAGGGTAATTCAACGTTAATTCGACGATTACGGTAGGTAAATCAATGTTGGATTATTTTTCAAGATTTGCTAAAACAACGAGTTATGACATCGTTTAGACAGAATGAGTGCAAAGCATAATTACATTACTAGCCAGTCATTGTTTTTGCAAAGAAGAACAGGACTCTGGCTAAAAGTGGTGTAGAATTTTCACAGATTGTACGGATATTTCATAATCTCTTATTCTCATCGAGCTCTTTATTGCAGTACACCGCATTTTGCAAATTGGACCGGAAAATGGAACAAAAAATACCAATATTTTGGGCTTTGTTGTATGAGTTCGACTAATTAGCGTCACTAGCACAGGAAGCGTAGACAAGTATCTGATTTTTAGTATCAAAGCAAAATCAGAACACAAACAGGAGCTCCAATCTCAATCTCTTTGTTTGCTCCCTCTACTGGTCTGTAACTTTAAGTGGGTAGTATATCAGGTTCCTCTTCCGTACCATCCGGTGGATCGCGTAAGTACACTTCACACAGTACACACGGGGTTAGGAACGCAAATATCTGGATGATAGCTCCAAGTGATGGCGTCTAAAGTCATCTAGGTAGATAAGGTGTCCAACTGACACCACCACATCAAGATATTCCAGCGACTTATTGACCAGCAGCATGTCCAGATGCGCACGTAGTCCCGCTTGAAAAGCTGGACGGTAATTTTCCTGTGCAACAATGTCCACCATATTCCCTCCACAGATCAACAATTCCTTCAGATTGGGGCAATTGTCGGACGATTTCGTTCACGTCGAACTCGATCTCCGATATATCAATTGTGGAAGTCTTCAACAAGTAGCCAATTGCCGCCAGGAAACTCGGCAAGCTATCCAAGATCGACTCCATGTCTTTTACAAACTCGATTTTAAGGTCCATCACGCCACTAGCTGAGTCGGCAGTCGTATCTTGAAGCTCCAAGCCTGTGCGTTGCACGTAACATCGACCGTAGTCTGGGACAAGAGCGTTTATCCATTCGCTACTGCCGTCGTCACTGAAGATACGAGCTGACTTTATCAACGTCTCGAAGGTTAAATGTTGGGCTCCTCTCGATGGCTGGCCTCGTTTGTTGAGCTTGTAGTAAATCAGAGCGTCTGCTTTTATTGTCGCATCCCCGTCATCGACCGTACCTCAGCTGCACCCAAAAAAAACTTCTTCGGGTGTTCGGACGTTAAGATGGACGAAAGCGCCTCGATGTCTACTACACTCATACTACCGATCTGAATAAACGCTAGAGGTTACAGTGCCGAGCACGCACGCGCACGTTTCGAGAACAGAGCGTAAGCCAGCCATTTCCACCAGTGTTGACTGGTCGTCGGCTCCTCCAAGTCCATTTCCAGCGGCATTTCCAGTTTCTTGGTACTCTGATTAACCACGAGTGCCGATCCCGTGCCCTCGAAGTTGTCGCATTTGTGGATCCATCGCACTCCAAGATAACCGATCCAAAGTGGAGCGAGAGTGTATGCTCATCCACTTCACGACAGTAGCGGCTGTTGGCG
This sequence comes from Phytophthora nicotianae INRA-310, assembly GCF_000247585.1. NCBI lineage: Eukaryota > Oomycota > Peronosporomycetes > Peronosporales > Peronosporaceae > Phytophthora > Phytophthora nicotianae. The sequence goes on along the minus strand of NW_008649008.1, from coordinate 490,642 downwards.
AGTTTATGACTGCGTCGAGTATTCCCGAAGATGGAGGACACCAACTGTCCGGTTGTGGTCCGTGACGTGTATTCGTTCTCTTCAGGTTGACAATTCATGAACCAGAGCGAGACATTCGAAAACCACGTATTATCCCGCACTAAAGCCTGAATTGTCTCGGCCAGTTCGGGTGTGACCTTGGTGCCATGGAAACTTGCGATCATGGGTTCTAGCACAAAAGTGCATCTCAAGTACACGGCTCGACATTTCGTTTCTTCCGACTTTGTCCGTGTGTCTCCCACTCTTGTTCCACGCATTTTTCACTGAACCAGTGGCTACTCTGGTTCAGTGGTTCAAATTCTTCCCACAAAGACTCGAAAGAAGCGGGTTGCATCATTGAAAAATGCACTCGAACTGGAGTATCGATGTCGATCCGGATTTGGTTGTCGTCAAGTGTTCGTCGGACGATGCAATTCGCTTTAGTGCTTTTAAATAAGCGGAACTGGTGTGTTCGCGTTGATGAACGCCACAAAATCTGACAATATCATTTGTGAGAGACTCTGGGGCATTTCTTTGCGTCTTGAAGGAAATACAGCACGAATTCAGCCGGAATGTGTTCTTCAAACGTTTCTTGCCCCTCCGTTCCGAGATCCACGCCACAATGTTCTGCTAGCAGGTACCTTGAGCCTGCTCGGTCCACCTGAACCACAGCTGCCAGTAAGGCCAAAGCTTTGCGAACTTTCTGGAAACAACTTTGTAAATTCTGCTCATTAGAATAGAGAAGCTCTGGTTCTTCCCAAATCTGATTGGTGACACCGTGCCACGTTGGCTTTCAGTCGGCAGCGCTGGAAGGCTCAGACTTCTTCAAACAGTGGTCACACGTAGCTGATCCGCTTTGCAGCACTTGGCACCAGGGTCTCAGAGAGTCCTGTCGTCTCTTAAAGCCACAATCGAGGCCAGAGTCGAGCTGTGACTCATTATTTTGTTCGCTATTGCTTTCAGGCTTTATTTTTAAAATATGAACATGAGCTAGGTGAAAAACAAAAAAGCTAAAACTAAGAACAACTCTAAAAACGGATAAGAGGATTCTAAAAAAATCGACTATGCACTCGAGCATGAATATCGAAAACCAAGTTAACTGCGAGTGAAGGTGGTACTCAAATAATAAAGTATTACCCTCAATAGCGTGAACTACATGCTGAGCTATGCCCCGTCGGACTACAGACAGATTATTAATTTGTCAGTTGTCCGACCGATAATCTGAGGTTATCAATGATAGTATCTTCCAAACCAAACAGGTGCAACAAATGTGAAGCTCAGGTTGGACTGGCAACATACGGTCAGTACGTTAGCAGACAGCAGCAATAACACCGCGCATATACCTCAGGAAGCGCACATATGAACGGCTAGATTACAACCTGCTGTAAGACCGATCGTGGCGCTAGCGACTTTGGAAGTTTCAAATCGGAACATCTGGTGCGGCTAAGCATGTATCCAACGTAGCATGCGATTCACAGACGATTCGACCTATTTTACTTCTTCTGATACTTTTAGCTAGTATCAACGATAAGATCGGCGTGGCATTACCAATCCCCATACATATCGTCCTCCATAAGGTCCTTTAAAACGCTCCTCTCCCAGAGGACACCTCTCTTCTCCATGTCTGCCTCGCGCACAGAGCTCTTCAGTTATCACTCTTGAATTCCCCTCGGCCAGCCGAGGACCCCGTTCGGTTGACTACCCAGCCGAACGACACACGCCCCGCGAGACCTTTAACTGCCTCGACTCTCGACTACCACTTCGACGGAGTTCAAGATGAACTTGTTGCAGCCCGAGGCCAACGATGCTGGCGAAGAGGTGCCCGGCGTGTACCGCTCACTCAACTTCCGCAGTCTGCAGGACCCGTACTCGCATCGAGGAGGTGACACGATGGCAAGTCGGTACAGCACGCTGCGAGCTGACAACCTCGAGACGATGCTCAACGGCGGCCTCGAGCGGTTCTACAAGA
>NW_008649008.1:464848-465741 GCF_000247585.1 Phytophthora nicotianae INRA-310 | reverse complement strand
TTGATTATATTCGGATGGGCCTGCTTCGCAGCCGCAGCACCTCCTGTCGTGGTACTTATGTGTTCCTGAAGCATGTTGGTGACGGCGCATCGTTTAGCTCGCACCTTCTAGCATTTGATACTCGCGTACCCGTGATTTGTTTTTGTAGACACTTTTGAGCATTGTTTAGATGAGCATTTCGACTGCTCAGCATTCATCGCTGCAAAGATTCTGCGTTTGAGCATGTAGAAATTAGGCTAGTGGCTTTACCTGTAAGATAGCGCAGCATTTTACAGAGTCTCCGCGTGATGCTCAGCCTGATCAGAACCAATGAATCAAGCATGGTACAAATTCTACGCGTTGAGATCGTGACACTTTGCTATGCATTTTGAGTAAAAAAAAAAGTTGGCACGTCCAGTTTGTTGGCTCAACCATGGTCGTCTTAGCAGGTACTGCAGTATCGGGCGGTAAGGTAGTTGCTGGAGGAGCTGCAGTGAGTTGATGTAGCCGATTTAGGGAATAATGGGCAGCAAACATTGACCCAATTTCTGGCTCTATTATCTATAAGGCGCCATCCCTTATCCCAATCATATTTGTGTCATTCTTATTATTTAGTTTAGTCCCCTCGCCTTCTGATTAGGCAACCATTATGATATAAAAAATGTTTGCAGTGCAAGTCGCAGACGATATACTAGATCATATAGTGCTTTTACTCAGCATACCAGCCCAAATTCGCTCTGGTTCCATAAAAACGGGTTGAGCGAAAAAAAACCTGCTATACTGTATAGCCGCATCAAAACGACATGAATGCTGCTGTGTCGACCGGGGTCTACATCAAAAACCAATCACCCTGGGTGTGCTCCCAGCGATGCGAAACATCCGTGATATCTTTCGTTCCCGGAAAAATCACACTA
>NW_008649008.1:449386-464463 GCF_000247585.1 Phytophthora nicotianae INRA-310 | reverse complement strand
TAGCCACCAAATTCTTTTCTCCATTTTTCGCCGATATTTCCAACCAAATCATATTTTGAAAGATGCAGAATCTTGGTCTGGAATCTTCCATCAAGCGCTCAGTTCTGGCTTTCCTCAGTGGCAACCCTTTGTTGCCGCGCCCCGAACTGGCCGGACTCAAATTATCTACATTTTACCTACTAGCAGTATGAACAGGAGCATGACGGATTGGGCACGGGTATGCACCTAAAATGCTATGCGCCCGTTAAGGAGGAAAGCGACGTGAAATGGCATATCCAAGGATCTGCGTGGATGTTAACGCATCGAATTAGTGTGACTTTGCGTTAGTAGTCGTTTTACTGCCTAGTACGTAAATCAATATAGCGCGTAGTACAAGAATATGAAAGCGAGATCTTATTCGGATCAATTAATGTAACAACAACAACAACAACAACGGGCAGGTGCATCAGATAGAACCCAGAAATTTATTTTCTTTCTAAGGCTCGTTCTCAACCGATGCGTTTTCTCGACGCATGCGTCGGAAGCACACATTTTGCGTTTTTATTGGCTTTGTGAGTGTACCAAGGACAGTACACTTTGGATGCATGCGTTGCTATGCGTTTTGCATTTTTGTCCAATTAATGCACTCTCTTAAGGATTTAGATATTTTAAGCAGTCCGCTCCTGATCGCTATGGGTCCAGTATCGACCCGGCCCCCTCATCCAGGTACTAGACCGTGCGCTCCAACAGCGCGCCGACAACGCCGGTGGAAGGCAGAAGACGAGTTATGTGGTCTTCTTGTCTGCTTGGTAATGTTCAAGCGCCTGCAGAATAAGAAGAAGGATCCTGTCGTTCGTGAAAGAGTTTCGTGGAGAATTCATGCTACAACGCTTATACAAGAGTCTGCCTTCCAGAGGTACTATCGAATGAGTATTGAGACATTCCAAGAACTACTTTATATTCTAGGGAAGTATCTAGTCGTCGACTACTACCAATCTGTGTGCAGGTCTCGCGGAGTTCCACCACTCACGCCAGCTGCAATGTTACAGTGTGCAGTATCATGGCTAGCAGGAGGAAGTTACCATCACATTCGTGTGATAACTGGTATCAGTACTGCCTCATTTTATCGTGTCGATTACAAAGTCATGTACGCGATTAACGATGCAGAGGAACTCGCACCTCAATTTCCAAAGACTTCCGATGAGTTGAAAGCGGCATCAGCCGCTTTTCAGGCTTGCAGTAATTATGGTGTTATCAGTGATTGCGTTGGAGTTATCGATGGATGGCTATGTCCAATTCGTGTGCCTCGTCAAGCTGAATGCGGACGAGTGCTATCGTTTTTTTCTGGACATTATCAGAAATATGGCTTAAATGTACAGGCCTGTGCTGATCATCTCTGCCGTTTTACGGCGTTTTCAGTCAATTCACCGGGTGGGATGAACGATTCGTACGCATTTCAGCGCTGGAAATTGAGCAAATTACTTAAAGAAATTCCAGGACCGTACTTCGTTATTGGGGACAACGCGTACGTACAGAGCCGAAGGGTCATGACACCATTCAACAAGGTACAACTGGATGACAGACCAAAACGAGATAGCTACAACTTTCACGTCAGCCAGCTGCGTATCAGGGTGGAAATGGCATTTGGTCTACTAGTGAACAGGTGGAGAATCTTGAAGCAACCGCTTCTCGTTCGGCTTCGACATTGCCGTATACTAATTTCGTCTTGTATAAGACTCCACAATTTTTGTATTACTCAGCGATGTCGGTCGACCCAGTCAGCCCCTGAACCCGTTTTGCGGTCAATTGTACGGGAGGTTCGCGCATGGAACCACGGAGGGACGCTTGACTACGACAGGTCTGAAGTTGAGCTCGACAATGGGAGATTCGTCGATTTAATGGACGAGAAAGTCTGTTCGCACCTTGTTGCCTGCATTGCAAGTCAGAATTTGCACCGACCTGAGCGGGTTAGATCGAGAAATCAGGCTCGAACGCAACCACAAGAGGTGATTGCTGCTAGATAAAGACGCAGGACCTGGAGACGCGTCTTTAGGTGTTTCCGCCCGTGAAACCGTCGTTACCGATGCGGATGAAGATATTCTCGAGTGGCACGTTATATAACACTCTTCCACCGTCGGTAATCTGCGCTATTGACCTGTATGGTGGTTAGTATTGCGCTGAAATTCAAGGTGGTCCGAAGACGCTCGTGATAGCTGTTGCAGTTTGACGACCTGGAAATCCTACAAGAAGCCGTGCAGCGCGGTGTAGCCTGGTAATATCGTTGGTCACCACGCCCAGTCGGAAAACATGGACCTCCCGAAGGTCGAAGAGGAGCAAGAGAAGTTCTGTTTGAGCAGAGGAGCTCGCCGAAGTAGTGAAACAATCGAAGCACAATTCAAGAAACTTTAGATTCATATCAAACCCAGCGGTAGCTACCCTATGTGAGCTAAAGGTTTTGTTCGCGTAAGGCGTCCATGATCATTTGACGCTCCTCAAGAAAAAAGTCCAAGTCAACTTGCAGCCGGAGTTTAATAGGACTTGCCGCAGAGCTCATCTCGCTTTCGATTGCGCTAATCCGCTTGCGGATATCATCGAGCATCTTGTAGTATTCAGCTCGCACTCGAGCAGTAGCTTCTTGATCCTGCTCTCGCGCGAGAGTGATCTCTGCCTCCCGTGCAGCTGCGATTCTACCAACAAGTGTCACCAGCACGTCATCCGTTGAATCGGAATGTGTTTTTGTTTTCTTTTTTAGAAGTTGCTTTGGTGAGCGTGTGAGCACCCGTTCGCTTCCTGCTGGAACCTCGCTTGCTTGGGTAGCACGTCGATGCTCGCGAGTCGGAGTAAACGAAGAAAGCGAGTCAAACTCGCCCTCCTCGTACATCCCACCTTTCACGCTGCTTAGAGCTTGTGGTCGTTCCTATAGGATGTATAAAATTCACTAATGTGAGTAATTTACAGTTTACCACACATAATTTGACATACCTTCAGCCAGTACCCTAGGTACAACACATCCAATTTGCCCTGCACGAACCGCTTGAACTCGTGATCGTGCGTCCCAGATAGACGGAAGTTCGCCTCACTTATACTGAAGAACGACGTCAGCTCCATCCACATCTCTTCCAATTTTGCTGGACTATGTGGCACAATGGTACTAGGGTCAATTCCGTCAGAATCAGCATCATATTCAATGAATCCTTTGAACTTATCGTCGTTAGGGCAATAAACAGTAGCCACATCGCGCCAAAATTGAGCTTTCAGCGAGTCCGTAACATCGTCCAAGTCAGCTCGATCGAAGTTCCTTCCTAATTTTCATAGGCGACACATTATAGTTACGTTAAATGAATAGAGCAGATGCTAGGTGTAGATTACTTACCGGTAACTTCAATGAGCCGCATGTACATGTTGTCAGACAACACAACAATAGCTAGACGAAGCAGTGCTTCGTACGGCGAGTCCCTCCTCCAGCCATTGTTGAAGCAGCTAAGGCCCCTTCGCCGCTGTTGATGAGTTCATCGTAGCGACGAAGACATAAAATCCGGTTCTCCTTGGCCGTTCGCGTGTTCAGTTTGATTTCACGAAGAGCACATTCCTTCCGAATGAGGTCCTACGTTTTCTTCTCGTACGGTTCCCAAGCAAAGTGCCCCTCAACCATGTAGCCACTACAGGCAGCATGAAAATCGGTAGCAGCGGTAGTAGCAGCTTGTGTAGCATTTCTCATCAGCCTCGATGACGAGTTAGCTACGATCCCACGGTCTAACATTGGAGGAGCATCAGTTGAAACAAAAGACTGGGGTGTGCCTTGAAAATCTTGATCAATAAGGAGAGGAGCCTGACACGAGGTAAGAAGTGGTGGTGGGGTGGCGGCAGCAGAGAGCTCAGGGGCTAATCGGCGAGCAACGGGGGCGTCAGGCTCCATCCTCCCACAAAGGTTTCCTCCTGCCTGTCGTTCGAACTGCGAACTTCGCAGTATCGTTCCAGTAGCATTATGCTGATTGGTTAGATAATATTTTCTTTTGACCAATAAAAACCTTTATCTTTTTCCTGTTTTCATTTTCAACCGAAGCGCTTGGGGGTAGGGTACGCATGGAACGCATGCGTCGAGAAAACGCATCGGTTGAGAACGGGCCTAAGTCAATGCAATCATGTATGATTTTCTCTCCGCTGCTCGATACCTCGTAAAAATCCTTGCGAATGTGGCATTATAAAAATGGATTCACTTGATATTTGTATTGCAAGAAACTGTGTGTAAAACACAACACACGGACACGGATTAATCCCGGTTGGACTGTACGTTACTTCGTACCGAAGTACTATCAGTATAATTCTCTTTATCTAGTTTGGAGATGAGTAGCGCCAAAAAAATTCAGGCGTCGCTCTGATACAACAGTTACATAAAATAATACGGTTCAAGTTGTATGTGTGACTTAGAATAATCATCTTTCTTAATATTGTGAATAAATGTATAGTTTTTTTTAAAGTTGAATCGCACCTCTATAAGTACTCTGGATGGATATAAGAATCCAGACAATAGCGCGCCGAATCTGCCGAAAAAATGGGATCCATGAACTCTCCGTCATACTTGGCCAAATCTGTGCTTCACTCGCCTTTTGTTTAGCCGGTTACGCAAATTCTCACCACTTAATGTTTTTCTGCCATGTGTGACCATGCATCTCCTTTTCTGTTTTATCAGGATTGCCCATCTTGGTTGTACTTAAGGATCCCATGAACTTTTCTCGTCGCTGGAAATTCATTTGAATACTGTGGACGAGTATTGTAGTTCCGTTGGAGCAACGGCCGAGACAAATTTAGGGCTGCCGCCATTCCCGTGAAGCAAGTTAGACCAAAAAACGGATACAATCAGAATTAATCCATATCTGGATAACACCGTGATGGCTTAGCGGTAGAAACAAAAATAGTTTGTGGACAGCGGAGGTAGTTCGGTTGTGGTAGGATAGGAGGGTGGAAACACGAAATTCATAATCGTTGCGTTTGTCAACAAGTTATAGTTTGTATAACACTCAATTCAATCTCAGTTCTCAAATTGCCTCTTAACAGAGACTCAAGGTCAAGCACTCCATTAAAGGCAAGACAATTTCGAAAATAGAGCCGAAGGCTTTGCAACAACCTTCGCGGCAACACTGTAACAACTCGACTAAGTGCGAATCGACTCGTTCAAAGCATGAGCTCTAAGAAAACTGCTCGCCAACCCGAGGACGAATCACCTAATCTAAGACCCTACCTATCTCCACGAATGAACTCCACTAATGAATCTCAAGTTCCTGGCACGGATAGCTATGCTGAGCCCGGGGCTATGCCCGATCAGCAGTACCAAGAAACGCGGACACCAGCGGCGAGTGCACAAGCTGGCCCTACGATGCCAGCGGGACCGCCACCACCTGTTCCTCAACCTGGTCCTACCCCGTCCGAGGCCACTGGCACGGCCCAGATGCTAGCTAGCCTAGTAAACATGCTTTACATGCGGCAGCAGGCCATGACTACCAGCCAGCAGCAGATGCACAATTTCATGGCGCAACAGGCACGATTCCAACAGGAGATGTACGAGATGCAGGCGCGAGCCAATCGTCAGAAGCAGAAGGCTAACCCGCCCAAGTTTTACGGGCATGCCGATGATGATCTGGAGCTGTGGCTCTTTCAAATCGAAGAGCACTTTGCTGCGTACACTCTTGAGATGGGCAGCAATGACTCACGATTTGTTGACATGGTCGTCCCATTTCTGGTCGTAGACGTCATGGCATGGTATCGCGAATTCAATCTTGCGATGGGCCCCAATCCCCGTACGTGGTCTTTGTTCAACTAGCAGGCAGATCCGTGCACGTTATCGCGACAGTGATTACAAGTTCAAGTTGTTGACGAAAATGCATGATTTGCAAGTGTCAAGTACGCAACAGGAGTACAGCACCAAGTTTATGCAGCTGCTGTCGGTGTCCTCCATAGCCATGTCTGAAGTGGTGAAACGCTGGTTTTACTAGCAGAATCTGCGGTCTGAAATTCCATCGTCTCGCAAAACTGTCCTGTCACGCTGAAAGACACTATCGAGCGTGCACAACGATTTGAGGATGCCCGGAATGTACCAAAGTTGAAAAGGGTACAACTGCAAGTTTGTAAATATACAAAGTCGCAAAAACCTGAGTCAACAAGGAAAAGAACGTAGCATCGAGCCAGGAAGTTCAAATTTGAAAACCCCGTCAAAATCGATGTCGAACTCCGGAGCTGGTTCAGTGGTGCCAACCTGTTTCAAGTGCAGCATCAAGGGTCATAAGTCGTCCAACTGTCCTGGCATGGACACTGGTGTGCCAAAACCTAGGACGCTCGGTGGGCTGGAGCCCCACCGAGAGTGACACTGTTACTGTCTGCCATACAGCAACAAAGCGTCGAGCCGTTGGCGGTCAAGGTACCGTCGACTACGAGAGCGACGACGTGTCCTCGACGCGCTAACAACCTTCCCAACGTGTCCATTTACACCAACGAGGCTTGGTTGCAGACCAGCCAGCTTTGATATTTATAGACAGCGGTGCACCTTTCAATGTAGTGTGTCCGCACTTTGCTAAACGTGCCGGTTTGACCGTTCAAGATTATGCCCGGCCTCTGACTATTTGCCTTGGTGGCGGGAATGTTGCTGTCATTCGATGGCTTTCTCTATTATCTTACCTGATTTTTCGACTTACTCTACTGGAGCTTTCGTGATGGATATTCCGAGTCATGTGAAATTATGCTAGGTATGCCATGGCTCGAGGAGGTGAACCCGATTATCGACTGGACAGCCAAGACGGTGCGTCCACGACCAGACGTTCAGCCCGCAGTACGTGGTGGTGGACGGCGATGCAGCCAGCCACGAAAGTCTCCTAGGCAGTGTGCTACTGCGCGTCTGCAAAATTACTTTACGCATGGCTATCATTCCGAAGAGGGTATAACTCGAGTTGTCCGACCCCGTCACGTTAGCAAGCTTCTGAAGGCGACTGACAATGAATTTTGCTTTTTTGTCAATACCCCAGAGGACCCCGAGATGACGCCCAAGGCGGCAGCAGCGTGGACGAAACTTGAGGGTACCTCTACTGGTTAAATTTCGCAACAGTGTTTTTCGTTCTGAGCTGCTTTCGATTCCTCCTACTCGGCAAAACAACATGGATGCCAGTATCGAAGTTTCTGACTCTACACCAGTTCACAGAAAGCAATTTCCATTCTCAAAGGAACAGTGAGCTGCCATCCTGAAATGGACTGAGGAAATGCTGAAGGCAAACCTCATCAGACCCTCCTCTTCACCCTATTGTGTGCCGACGTTCTGCGCGCCGAAGACCAACGGTGAATGGAGGATCTTGCATGACTTCAGAGGTCTCAACGCGAAAATTCGTGTTCCTGCGAATCCAATACCACAGAAGGACGAGATCCTCCGGGCAATGTCACATGGACGCATGTTTTCGGCATTGGATTTACTATGGGGCTTCTTTCAGGTGAAGCTTAAAGAAGATTCCATCCCTTACACAGCGTTCGCCACGCCGGATGGCCTCTATGAGTACTTAGTGACCCCTATGGGAATTTCTAGTAGCCCTTCCTGTTTCAACCGGCTCGTTCAATCCGTGTTTAAGGACTTTGACGACTTCTGCCGCACCTATTTCGCCGATCTGGTAGTATTCACCGAGTCCGACGACATAAATGAGCATTTGGACACTTCACGGAAGGTGCGAGTCGCTCTGCGGAGCAGCAACTGTATGTGAAGGTTGAAAAATGCGTCTTTTGCGCTCGTGAGATTCCGTGTCTCGGTCACTTGGTTGGAGTAGACGGCGTTCATATCGATCCTGCAAAAGCGACGGCCATTCGAGACTGGCCTTTGCCTACAACTAAGCGCGAAATGCAGTCCTTTACTAGTACGTGCGTCTCCGTTAGCAAGTTCTGCCCTGGTTTTGCTGAAACGTAGCTATATTGACCGAAACAGCCAAGGGCAAGCGTCCTAAGGACACGATTGTACTCACGGAGCAGCAAAAGACTGCATTTGTGACGCTTAAAGACAAGCTGTCATCAACGGCTACCTTGGCGCACGCCGACTTTGATAAACCGTTCCATGTCAGCGTCGATGCGTCGGATTTTGGTGTAGGGGGATATCTGTCTGTTTCAATATAGGGATAATGGTCAAGAGCGAACCATCGCGTATGGGGGGGGGGCTATTTCGTGCAGAACTAATATATCCTACACGCAAAAAAGAGCTACTTGCGGCTCTGCATGCGATGCGCGTGTGGAAAATATACTTGATCGACAAGCCATGTTTCCTAAATACTGATCACCGGACCATCGAGAGTGTTCTTCAGCAGTAGACGTGCTCCCAGCGGCTTGCCCGTTGGCTAAACGAGCTGGCGCTGTTTCAACCGCGGTTTAAATGGGTCGCCGGCAGCACAAATGTTCCCGCGGACGGCATTTCACGACGATCGGACTGTTCGATGGTACCAGTCGTGCGCTCAGTCTATCTGAGCTAATTCAGCAGCTTACCAGTCAAACCTCCAGTCCGGAGGAAGAAAGCCTTTTTGTACAACAGTCTTCACAAACAATCGACCTTCTCGCAATATGTCGAAGCAGCTACTCAAGCGACCCTGTTTCAGACCCATTATAAAGGATTTGGCTGAAGTCAATGATACCGGGTCGAGATGTCTTCGTCGTTTTACGATTGAAGATGGTTTAATCTACTTTCAAGTGCGTCCGGACACACCTCGCCGTTTGTGTTTTCCAGGCATGGCCGACTACGAAATTTAATTTTGTACGAGGAGCACGATGCTCCTGCGCGTGGACATCCTGGACAGGCCAAGACCCTCCTGTTACTTTTGGAAAAAATACTACTGGAGAAGGATGGCTACATCAGTACAGAAGTACGTGTCGTCTTGCGAACTTTGCCAGCGCAATAAATATGTGCGTGACAAGCCGGACGGTCTCCTTCACCCACTCGAGATTCCTCGGCTGACATTAGCATAGACTTCATGACTCAGTTACCCCTTACTACCTCCGGGCACGACGCTGCCATTGTGATTGTGGATCGCCTTACTAAGCGTGGCCACTTTATTCCCACACGTATGGATGCCACTGCTGCTGATACGGCAACATTATTTTGCAATTTTTACCAACGCTTGCATGAAGTGCCAAGAACTATCGTCTCTGACCGCGATACCAAGCTTACATCCAAGCTCTGGAATCAGCTAATGCATCTTCAAGGGACCTGATTGCACTAAGTACTGCATTTCGCCCATTTACTGATGGCCAATCGGAAGTCACGATTAAATTCGTGAACGAGTATATCCGCCATTTCATCTCGCCTCACCAAGACGACTGGGACTCGCTCCTACCTCTAGGTGAGCTTGCCTACAACTCCCGTGTGCATAGTACCACGGGAAAGTCTCCTTTCGCTGCCGACTTAGGTTATCAGCCGCGTGCAGTGACAGATCAAGCCATCACCACATCCCGCCAGACGCGTGCAACACGGTTCATTACGCACCAACAAGCAATTTTAGCAGAGGCACAATCGACAATTTCTGGGACGTCGGCTCGGACGGCTACCAAGTTGGCAAGTTCAAGACAATGGCCAAGGAGAAGGGCATGCGCGTGAGAGATGCCCTACTAGACATGGTCAAAGACAAGAAGTGCGGGTTCACGCGTATGGATGTGGACCCCCAGCCGATTCCCTCGGACGGAAATGCCAAATGGCGGAGCAATAGAGATGGTGGGTTCGGTCACTTGGGCCCATGCGAAGTTTACATCGACGACAACATGGTGGCCCGAGGTGACAATTGCGAAACAGACTTCCCCGGTGGCGACGACAAATCAAGTAAGCCATCGATCATTCCGGTCGACTATTAGTCGTGTAACGGCAAGTGCACGCTGACCCTGTACTGGCTCGCTTTTGAAGGGCGAATTGGCAGGCGTACATCAACTGTATCCCATTACAAGGTAGCAGCTCAAAGACGCAAACTAAGCCATCGGCTGGATCAGCTGGCGGGGAGGAACTACCTACTGAGGGCTCTAAGAACGAAGAGAATCCCCCGCCGGCTAATACCCAACCAAAACAAGAATCCTCGAATAGTGAGACGACCCCAGAAGCCGCGCCTGAAGCGCAGAGTATCAAGTGCAAGGCTCCGGCCCGTCGTCTTCGGGAAAAGATTTCAACTGTCTAGCTTATTTTGGACGACAATCGTGTACATTCACGAAATGCCGTAGATTGTATTGATGATGTCAAGTAAAACATGTCGTTCACTGGAGTAAGGGGGGGGGTAACTTTTTTCTTAAATTTTATCTTCATTCAGTGAAGATAACTAAACCGGTGTACCAATGCGTTTGAGACCGCGGTGTAGGGTAAGCAGAGACACAAGCTCTCTACGTTTATCGAGCAGTTCTCCAAAAAAAAATATTTTGAGCAGATACAGATTAAGACAAATGAAATAGGGATTTGCGTTCGGCTTTACGAATAACATACATTTGACAGTCTGCGTATGTGAAAAATGACAGTAACGTTTGCAATAATTTGGTAAGCTACATGTTCGGATGTCATGCAGACTCGGAAAGACGATCTCTCAGTGCATTTAGGGAAATATCCGTGTCAATCAGCTCAACGTCGGGCGAATACCACGATATAATTGCTATAAATAAAGACGACATTTGTGCTTGAATAGAGAGCCCTATCCGGGATAGTAACGGAGTTCTACCCTTTAATTATTAGTGTCTACACTCAAATATATATATATATATATATATCCCCATTCTCTATTTGTTGGCCTCGTTATAGACACTATCCTTCTTAAATATTTTTGTTATCCGTGAAGGTAGACCAATCCGGAGGATACTACAATTAAGTACCCGTTAGCTTTATTCGCAACTTTTGTGTAACACTTGTAGTTTATCCGATATTTGGAATACCCATCGGGGTTGACAAACATTCATCAATCGCCATTGCGAGCAGATATATTCACGTTGAGCCGGGTGACGTTGGCAACACGTCACTGGCTGTTTCTGTAAATGGGGAATACCTTATATTTGTCGACGACTCTATCTCGTGTTCATGTTTGATGCGGTGCACATGTATCTACCGATCAGATTGTTTACTGGTCCGTTGCATGTTTTGGACAAGTTAGAGCTACTTTCTATTTGAAACAAAACACTTGTAACCTGCTGAAAAAATGGATGTACACATTCGTTTTTGAGCTCTTGCAGTATTCGTAAACTACGCAGATACAGTAAGCAGATGCTGCGGCTGCGAACCAAGTGCAGGGGATGCACCGACGCCACAGCGTACGTCATGGGTAAGCTTCACAAGCGGGGCTATTTATGCAGGTTTTGGCCGAGATGAAGCATTGACAGCCTCGCTTCGCTCGCGAAATGTTGATTCCGTTTAGGCTGAATGACTAGTTTCTTAGACAGCTGTTACTCTCTCGCTTCGCTCGCCGGGGAATGCTCAAAATTTAAATATTTCTTGTTGTATTGAGATAATAATCCCCCATACCAAGTACAATATCTACTTTGAGTGCATATGTTTTTTTGTTTCTATTCTAATTAAGAGTGAACTATCGCGATGGGGGCTACTTCAGCTTCTATTTGTTGTGATTGCACTTTGCTGTCTACTTGACTGAATACCTACTGCTGCCTGTATACATTGTACGCGTGTGCCGTACGTGTGCCATGTGGAATAATTGAAATAGGGCAAATGCTGCATCCTCATTGGAACATATGGGTTGAAGTTTGCATACCGAGAAGGTTCTGCGTTGATAGCCATGTGCATAGACGTGGTCATCTCCCTGTTGCAAGATATTCTCTCTGTTGCAGGTTACATATCTGTATGTGAAGGGGGATGCATGGAGGGAGGTAGGTACTACGAAAGCTGCATGTGTAGGATGAAACAAGCAAGACTAGGATTATTAACCCATATGATCTCCCTTTCAAATTTCCATTCATCTACTCTCATCGATATCAAGCCTCGTTCGCATCGTCCTATACTCTCAATCGGTTAGGAGTCCATGCTACGCTGACACTATCGACAAGCTCGTGGATGGCAACTACTTCCACTTGGAGTTCAACATGAGTGTGAAACTCGCCTGAAAGGGTCTGCTCCAGCAGATTATCAAGTGTGAGTTTGACCAAGTGAGCGACCGCTCCACGGCGGAATGAAAGAAAACTATCTGAAGGCCATGTTGTGATCGCCGGAGGCGTGAGTCTCGCACATCAAGTCTGTATTCGTGGATCGCTGACGGCCGCTGAAACGTGGACCTTATCTAGGAGCACTTCAACAAAAGACGGTCAAGAACTGGTTCCCCGTCGCCAAAACGCTACACAGCTTCAAGATAGAGATCGGTACGAAGTTTGATTTTGTGGACACGTTAAAGGAGCTGGTCCTGCAGATGTATTCAATCGGTGAGTCTCTGGACGAGACTCGGCAGCTCGTGCTACTACTCGGAAGTCTAACTGACGGGTACCGTATTAGGCGAGAGTGTTGGAAAACGCGCCTAACGTAACGCTCCCCTACGTGATCCAAGCACTCCCTGGTGTTAAAGCCTCGGCTGAATCGTCATCGACTCAAGAGAGGGCGTTCGCTACGAAAAGGAAGAACTTCAGAATCAAACGTCGCTTCAATGGCAAGTGCTTCTACTGCAAGAAGTCAGTGCACAAAGTGTTCGAGTGGCGCAAGAAGAAAGCGCACGATAGATGTGGCCATGTGGCGCAAGCTCAAGCGTCAGACATTGCGTTCACGACTGAAAGTGCGATGACCAAATTAGCATGGCACGTCAATTCTAGTGCAAGTTCGCACATAACCAGCGTCTGGGACAAGTTCGTGTCCATGAAGGACTGAAGACGCCAATCCACATCACGATTGCGGATGGTACGAAGATCGGCGCAGTTGCAACGGGCACCGTTGGGTTGAAGTTGATAGACGGAACGTCTGTCACATTGTCGGATGTCCTGTACATCCCTGAATTTGAAGGAAACTTTGGTGTCGAAGCTGGCCGAGAAGACGTCGTCGCGCAGTTCAGCTAGGCCAGGTGTGTCTTTGCTATGGCGACGCAACGGTCATGGAGGAGGAGCGCTATGGGAAAAACTACAAGCTGAAGTCAGTACGGGACGAGATCGTTGGAGTTTGCTACTTGACCGGGCGCATTCTTCGAGCCTCACTACCCCACGGTCCCACTGTAGGAAGCGGCAAGTATTGTGCCTTTCTGCCAAAACGCCCTCAGTTTTATGGTCCTACGTAGGAGGGTGGCCCTTACGGAAGACCTCCTATCTGATCGGGTGCTTCCGACTAAAATTTAGCCTAACCCTTTGACGAAAAAAAAGACGATGCCAATCGAAGAAATATTTGACCAGATTTAACAAAATTTCTTCAAAATATTAGTATGCATTCTGGGCAACTGGTTTGCGTGCGCCTGATGAGCCCGTCAGCTAACAGGTGGCGTGAGTTCAATTCCCATGTCTGTAGGGAGCTCGATGCTTGAGGTAAGTGTCGTGTGCAAGTCCTTCGTCGGATCGTTGACATAACCAAGTGTTTGGGTCGGCACGCCACATCCCTTCGGGGATGAGTCT
The DNA here is from genome assembly GCF_000247585.1 of Phytophthora nicotianae INRA-310. Taxonomy (NCBI): domain Eukaryota; phylum Oomycota; class Peronosporomycetes; order Peronosporales; family Peronosporaceae; genus Phytophthora; species Phytophthora nicotianae. Next base: position 450,924 of record NW_008649008.1, on the reverse strand, counting down.
CATTGGACCAGTCGGGATAGGATTTCCGGGAATAATTGCACCATCTGGAGGTTCTGTCCAATCGGCGTTCGGCGGACGGCAGATGGGATAATTCCCTGGGCACAAACGTTCTCGATTGACTAAATCCCTACTTTATTGCAAATATACAGATCATGGTTTTAATACAAATTTTAAGATAGATTAACAAAACCGAAACAGATTGTGTCCACATCTTATGACATTTGGCAAAATTCCATCCCGTTTCGACATGATCTCCTAAATTTTGTCGATCTCTACCGTGAGTCTTCTCCCACGCCCTGGCATCTTTTGGCTTAAAGGCTCACTTTTAGTTTTACAATGTCGCTGCCACTACCAGCAATTCTTACCTGCCGCCTTACCATCAAGAACGACGATCCTCTGACTTCGTGCCGAAACAAGACCGAGCCCATCGACTTCTCCTTTCAGATTGGCCGTAGCTTTAGGCTATTCAAGGCTCAAGTAGCAACCGAATTCACCCGTCGTCTGCCAAACGATTGGCAGGATGACTTCAGCGTCTATCTCAAGCCCACCAAGCACGCTCCACAACGTGAATTTCTCGAGTTGGACGAGGAAAATTTCTCCAGCCGCGTCGCCAGATCTTGGGAATTAGCTCGCCTTCGCCTACACGGTCAGTCTGATTTTGTTTTAATGATTTTTGTTTATGTTCCAAGAGCACCAGAACCAAGAGCCAACACTATTCGTAGAGCAACCGAGAATCGAATCCAAGAGCAAGTTCCTCGTGTAGCAGCTATGCTAGCTGAGCGCAATATTTCGAGTGGGCCGGCCTCACAGCTGTACATGGCAACAATGCAAGCTCGACTTCCAGCTGATGCTCCACTACAAGTTCCTGATAACACAACATTTCGACAACTTCGGAACATTGATCAGCTTTCGCAGGAAATGGAGACACATCAAAATACAACTCAAGCAACCGCTGACATGAATTTCAGAATGCTCAGGATCAAAATTCAAGGTGCATTGATCCAAGTGCAAGTTCATGTTGGGGATCTCCAGGAAATTCTCGGTTTACCGGCCTACAGCCTTCGTCCTCCGTTCCGTGACCCGGTAGATTTTGAGACTCCCGCTCCTGCAGAGGACATGGATGATGTCGATCATCTTAACGATCATCTCTAAGGAGCGTAGTAGAGGTAGAGAACGATGCTTTCAGTACGAATACATGAATTTCATTAAAACTCACTGATTTTTATACTGAGTTTGTTCCCATCGTACCCACAGTGGCCGTACAAATTTTGCCCAACTTCCTCAGACTGTCTAGTGCAAAAATACAGCGCGACATTGAGGACCGCAAGAGGATTTTCACGGAACGCCATATTTGCGTGGCGTCGGATCCATCGTTTTAGAAGAGAAAATCCGACTGTTATAGGATTCAAGTCAGGTGAATACGGCGGCAGAAAAAATAATAGTGCACCAGTACCGTGAATAAGTTCGTAAAATTCTTCGTACATGTGAATTTTGGCGTTGTCCAAAATGACAATTGATCTTGGTAAAGGCCACGGATT
>NW_008649008.1:442700-448491 GCF_000247585.1 Phytophthora nicotianae INRA-310 | reverse complement strand
TAGTGGCCTGGCTTAGCAAATCAACTCCAGTTCGTCCTCAAATCCCACCTTTAGCCCTACCCTCCCTTGCTTAGGACCAGCCTTTAAAGGTCAGATTGGCCGAAAGTTTGGAAAGACACAATACGTGTAAAGGAAGACCTACAAGATAACACACCCCAACCAAGGCAATCCATGGCCAGATCCTGATCCAGGCCGTCCGATCTAAGCTCGACTAATAGCTTAGGATCTGGACTTCTACGGCAGCAGAGCGAAGAGTTTCCACTCTGCTCCACCCCATTCCTCACCTCTCGTCAAGACGTTCAAGCCTCCACACCTTGAATTTTTCAGTTGTTACCTGAAGAGCAAGATCCTGCCCATTCCGGCATGTACACAAGGCGGGGAAGTTTAGCACATAATCACTGATCATAGAGGGACTCCCTCCGTTAGTCGGTAGTGTGGGCCAGATGGAAAGAGGGAACCAGCGATCTCGCGGATTTCGCTGATCCCGCTACACCACACTGTCGGCCCCCTACTATATTTAAAGTCCCGACTTTTCTTTCGCTGTGAATCGGGTAGCTGCCCGTGCACCTAACCCGTCTGGATCTAATTGCATTTGTGTGGGAAAAAATTGGGTGTTGTTGTCTAAGTATTTGGTTGCATTGTTTCCTGGCAGACTAAGCGGCAACGAGTTGTCTCGAAGTCACTTACTATTGCCGAATTTATAGCAGGTGTGGAAGAAGCTCGATAAACCATGATGTTGGTCAAGCGACTACTAAATCTGAGCACCAACATCACAGTCTCTGCTATGATCGATAACAAGTCTTCGATAAATCTTTTGACTAACGAAGTCCTTTGAAGCCCAAAATCAAGTCGATTGCATTTTTTAAAATTCGAGATGCCGTTACTACCAGGGAAGGGCGACTTGAGTACTGCCCAACATCGTGGATGATAGCTGACGGACTAACAAATGCGCTCGATTTTAAGAACTCCTGAAAGCTGTCGGGGTCGAACATCTATCAGCACGGGCTGAGGACTGTTGGAGAGATCAGCTTGACCGTAATAATAATAATAATAAAAAATCTTCGACCATTTAAACAAGTAATACTTCAGTTCGAAGAAATATTGTGGAACCAAAAAATAACGGTGGCAACGATGGCGCCATCGTCTCTGGCCTTAAAGCGACGATGGGACTTTCTGAAGCCCTGGTGTCAAGTGCTGCAGAGGCGAATCAGCTACGTGTGGCCTTTGCGCGAAGAAGAAGTCTGGGTCATCCAACGCCGCCGACTGGAAGTGTACCTGCCAACACGACACGACGTCACGGAATCATTTTGGGAAGCCCCGCAGTCTCTCTATTGTAATGACCAGGATTTTCAAAGCTGTTTCCAGAAAGTACGCGAAGCTTTAGCCATACTGGCAGCTGTGGCTCACGTGGACCAAGTAGGCTGGCGATACCTGCTAGCTGAACACTGTGATGTGCATCTCGGAATCGAGGGACAAGAAGTTTTTGAAGAAGACCTTCCAGCTGAATTTGTGCTCTATTTCCTTCAAGACGAGAAAAAATATCCCAAGTCTCTCATAAATGATATCACCAGATTTTGTGGCGTTCACCAACGCGAACACGCCAGTTCCGCTTATTTAAAAAGCGCTAAAGCGGATTGCAGCTTTGGACAAACACTTGACACCGAACAAACCCGGAATTGACATTGAAATCCCAGTTCGAGTGCATTTTTCAGTGATGCATCCGGCTTCTTTCATGCATTTATGTGAAGACTTGAGCCCACTGAACAAGATCCAGCGAGCTGAAAAGGAAGTGAAAGAAGAGTGGGATAAGTACGAACGAAGTCGCGAGAAACGAGAGGTACAGCCGTGTAGTTTGAGGTGCACTTTCGTGCTGGAACCCATGATTGCGAGTTTCAACGATATCAAGATCACACCCGACCTGGCCGAGACTATGCAAACATTAACGCGAGATAATACCTGGTTCTCACACGTTTCGCTCTGGTTCCGCCTGAGTCGTGAACTTGAAGCTAACGAACACAGGTCACATAAGGTGGTCTGCCAGTTAATGTCCTCTGTCTTCGGTGATACTCGACGCGGTTACGAACTCGCCAATAGCCGCTACATTCGTGAAATTGACGATACGTTGCCACTCCAGTTAGGAACGGTTAACTTGGAGTGCGATACTTCCATGACTGCGACCAACTTTGAGGCAATGTGCTCGGCCATGGTGGTGAACCAGAGTACCAAGAAACTCTCGATGCTGCTTGAAATGGACCCGGAGGAGTCTGCAACTAGTCAACTTTGGTGGAAATGGCTTGCCTACGCTCTGTTCTCTAAACGTGCACGCGCGTGCTCAGCGTTGGAATCCCTAGCGCTTGTTCGGGTCGGTAGCATGAGTGTAGCACACGTTGAAGCCTTTGCGTCCATCTTGGCGTCCGATCATCCGGAAGAAGTACTATTTGGGTGCAGTCGAGGTATTCTCAATGATAGAGATGCAACGATAAAGGCGGGCGCTCTGATTCACAACAAGCTCAACAACCGAGGCCAGCCACCCAGAGGCTCCCATACTTTATCATTCCAGACGCCGATAATCTCAGCTCGTATCTTTGGTGATGACGGGAGTAGTGAGTGGGTGAACGTTCTCGTTCCAGGCTACGGTCGATGTTACGTACAGCGCACAGACTTGACGCGACATGATACGTTTGCAGTCTCTTGTCATGGCGTGACGGACCTCAAGATCGAGTTTGAGAGAGACGCCGACTCGATCTCGGATGGATTGCCAAATTTATTAGCCGCCATTGGCTCTTCGTTAAAGTCTCTCACAATTGATATATCGGGTATCGACATGGACGTGAACGCAATTGTTCGCAACTGCCCCGATCTGGAGGAATTATCACTCGGAGGCGGAGATATGATGGACGTCCGGTTCAATTTCAGCGTGTATCATGCCAAAAATTTGCCTATTCCTGACCTCACACTTGATTGGGACGATATCGTTGCACTCGCCAATACTCTAGTAATTGCAGACAGCCCAGTAGCCAAGTGTGTGCGTCGGTTGCGTGTCCATCTGATCGATCAGTGGGCAGCTTGGGGCGTCATTGTGGCAGACCGTAACAATCGTCCCGCCTTTCAAGCTGGACTACGAGCTCTTCTGGACATGTTGGCGGTCAATAAGTATCTGGAATATCTCGATGTGGTGGTGCCATTTGGACATTTTATCTATCTGGAAGACTTTAGACGCCATCACATGGAGCCTATCAATCGATCGCACACGCTCTCGATGGACACTAAGATCGCGTTCCTTAGTGCCATTACGAGACGTTCCAAGTTACCCGAACAGAAGATTCAAAAGAGAATATCCACCAGATCAGCTCACGCTACACGTCCGCTCAGTGAACTGAATCAGAACGTGATATCCGCAATATTTGCGTTTGCAGCCCCGCGTGTGCTGCGCCAGGTGTATATACGTGATCCGCCTCAGGACCGGTGGGGGAACCGGAAGTAGTGCCCATTTAGGTTCTATTGAAGCGATGAAGCTACCAGTACAGCTTAAGAAAAAAAAGAGATTGAGATTGGATTTCCATCTCGATGTGACGTGGGGGTCGCTCACTTACTTAAAGTACTTGTTAAGCAAAAAAAAATGTGATACAGGTGGCTGGCTATCTATTTCTTTTTACTGCTGGTATGAATTTCATTATCGGGTGCGGAAGTACAGCAATACTGGAGTATTCTTTACAAGACGCCATTAGACATTTTGCAAGCGTGTCACGGCCGGCAGTACTCTGACATCTTAGCCCTTTCAAACGGGTTCGGTACCGCATGACCGGAATGTTGCGCCTACTGAGACGCGTCCACTTTACAGAAGTACAGCGAGTTTCAGTGAGGTTGGTATGGGGAAACCAGCACAATGTTGACTTCACTAGCTCGGTCCATTATCCCACATGTGAATATCGACCTAAGCAGCAGGCGAACCGTTGCTCCATAACGGCCCCCTCTAGAGGTTCGGCATTGCTATAGCTATGCTATAGGAAAGCCGCACCTCCCTAACAGCCACTTGCGACGTGTGAACACTGCATATAGAAGCGTAACGACCAGTTGGGAGTTTTACTGATCCCATACATAAACCACCGCCGGGCTGAACAAAGTCTCACTCAGCTTTTTTCTCTGCATCCCGCCGGTCTCTTCCTAGCTCAAGCTCAAGACAGAGACCGACTCAAAACTTGGCAGCGACCATGTCGGATGACAAGCGCAGTCTGCTGCAGCCGGAGGCCCCGGCGGCCACCGAAGAGGTGCCGGAAGTGTACCGGTCGCTTAACTTCCGCAGTCTACAAGACCCGTACTCGCACCGCGGCGGTGATACTATGACCAGTCACTACAGTACCTTACGCACCGACAATTTAGAAGCGATGCTCAACGGTGGTCTTGAAAAGTTCTACAAGAAGTATAACCACCTGTCCCGGAAGATCAACCTACAGCTACCAACTCCCGAGGTGCGCTTCCAAGACCTGTCGTTCTCGGTGCAGGTGCCGGCGAGTGTAGCCGGCCACAACACGGTGGGGTCTCATTTGGCATCTATCTTCACACCGTGGCAAAAGGTGCCTATGGTGACTAAACACGCACTGCACCCGATGACCGGCATCATCAAACCGGGTTCTATGACTCTGATCCTAGCCAACCCGGGTGCCGGCAAGTCGACGTTCCTTAAGGCACTGGCCGGTAAGCTGCAAGATAACAAGCAGACGGAGATCGGTGGAGAGATCTTGTATTCGGGTCTGCGTGGCGACGAGATCGACTTGATCAAACTGGCCGGTCTGGTCGACCAGACGGACAATCACATTCCGACGTTGACTGTGCGCGAGACGTTCAAGTTCGCCGACATGTGTGTGAACGGCCGTCCGGAGGACCAACCCGAGGAGATGCGCGACATCGCTGCTCTCCGCACGGAGCTGTTCCTTCAGATCCTTGGTCTGGAGAACTGTGCCGACACTGTGGTCGGTGACGCCCTGCTGCGTGGTGTGAGCGGTGGCGAGCGTAAGCGTGTGACTGTCGGTGAAGTGCTGGTCGGTGGCCAGAGTCTGTTCCTGTGTGACGAGATCTCCACGGGTCTGGATAGTGCTGCCACCTTCGATATCGTCAAGTCCATGCGTACGTGGTGCAAGACGCTCGGTGGCTCCGTCATCGTGGCACTACTGCAACCGACCCCCGAAGTCGTGGAGATGTTTGACGATATTCTCATGGTCCACGAAGGGCACATGGTCTACCACGGCCCTCGTACCGAGATCCTCGACTATTTTGAGAACCTGGGCTTCACATGTCCACCACGCGTCGACCCTGCTGATTTCCTGATCGAAGTGACGTCGGGACGTGGTCACCGGTACGCGAACGGTAGCGTTGAGACTAGGAACCTACCCGTCACGCCCGAAGAACTTAACCATTTGTTCTGTCAATCGGACATTTTCAAAAAGACCCACGAGGCCATCAGCAAGGGCTTCAATGAGCACCAGTTCGAGAATGCCGAAGATTTCAAGAAGGCCAAGAGTGTAACCAACCTGGCCCGGTCGAAGCAGAACTCGGAGTTCGGACTGGCGTTCATCCCAAGCACGTTGTTGCTATTGAACCGGCAGAAGTTGATCTGGTTGCGAGACCCACCGCTACTTTGGGGTAAGCTACTTGAAGCGCTGCTTATCGGTCTGGTTATGGGCATGATCTACTTCAACGTCAGCTCGACGTACTACCTGCGTATGATCTTCTTCAGCATCGCACTGTTCCAGCGTCAAGCGTGGCAACAGATCACCATCTCGTTCCAGCTCCG
>NW_008649008.1:433240-440820 GCF_000247585.1 Phytophthora nicotianae INRA-310 | reverse complement strand
CGGTACTGGAGGTGACGTGCGCTGAGCGTGCCGTGTTCTACCGTGAACGGATGTCGAATTACTACGGTCCGTTGCCGTACAGTCTGTCGCTGTGGTTCGCTGAAGTGCCCTACCTGATCATCGTGATCGTGCTGTTCGTGACGATCGAGTACTGGCTGGTTGGCTGGAGTGACAACGGAGGCGACTTCATCTTCTTCATGTTCGTCTTCTACCTCTACACGTCGGCTTGTACCTACGTGGGTCAGTGGATGTCGGCTTTGATGCCGAACGAGAAGGTGGCGAACGTGGCTGTCGGTGCGCTGTCGTGTTTGTTCAACCTGTTCTCGGGCTACTTGCTGCCACGGACAGCCATGAAGCACGGCTACAAGTGGTTCCAGTACCTGATGCCGTCCAGCTACTCGCTCGCGGCGCTGGTTGGCGTGCAGTTCGGCAAAAACCAGGATATCATTGCCGTGACGGCGAACAACTCGACCAAGCAAATGACTGTGGCAGACTACATCGCCAACACGTACGACTTCCGCCCGGAACGCAAGTACGACTTCATGGTTGGCTTGATTGTCATTTGGATCGTGGTGCAGATGGCCATCTACCTCACGTTCAAGTACGTGAGTCATCTCAAGAGATAAACTTGATGATGGCAACGCACTGTGCGACTCTCGTCAAACCAAGCGAGAAGACCATTTGTCACTTTTACATACACAACTTCAATTTCATTTACATTTTTCTCCTCCTTCAACGTCTTATTGAAAACTAACTTTCGCAGTAGCACTTTGTTGCTCATAGTAGTACATGACTTTTTACAAATTAGTATAGTACTGGTAAGGCGCCTACGAGTACTACTAATACAACTGATAGTCCAGTACAAAGTACTGGTAGTAGTTTAAGAAAAAGTCGATTCTGAATCCATCCCGTTAAAGAGCATGTTTAACAGTTGAAGAGCATGTTGCTATTTTAATGTAGGGAAACTCAGATCCGGTCTGATTCGGCTGATTTCTAATGCTTTGTGTGGAATCAGCCGAATCAGACCGGATCTGAGTTTCCCCACATTTGAATAGCAGCTGATTCGAATAAGATGCTCCTTACTTGTTCAAGCATGGATAAGAGCACTATCAAAATAATAATAGTAATCTCAACGAAAATAGTAGACCCCGCTACTTTTCCTAATAATACTGGTATGATATATATAATGAGAGATGGTGAGTGGTACACAGTGCCCTCATCTGGAAAACGGCGCCCTCATCGGACTCGATCCCGCTCGGACGCAGGTGGTCCGCGCCGCAGTTACCACAGCGCAGGCAACGGCCAGCAGCGAACGCAGCGGCATTTGAACACTCACGACACCCAATTCTTAAGGGCAGCCCTACAACGACCCCCTCCGTGAGCCAGTAGGTCTCGCCTTGATAATCAATCAGGAGCGAACCGCGTCTGACGTGATTTCTGTCAACGTAAGCAGTCATGCACTGTCCATAGCGACGACGGTCGGACATCTTCCCATACACTTGCAGATAGAGGTTGTTCTTCCGGTAATACTCACGCGTAGACTTCCAGGACGTTGATTGGCGTGGTGTCGATGCACCATTAACCAACCGGTACGACCGTATCGACATGGCTGTCCGAAGAACGGAAGTCAACGCGGTGGAGCATCGAAGCTGATCGGATGAGAGACCCAAACAAAGATACCCTAGTTCAGAACACCCGGCACAGCCTCTGTCATTCTTCAATTCTCCACCGAGACAGCAATTGGAATTGACAAAAACAAGATGCGGATGACTGGTATCCTCGCTGCGTTGATCGGGACAACCGTGTATCAAGTCGACGCTGCTGTGAATCACTACGTCCTGGGAACGTCGTTCACCGTCGCCGTCGATGTCAACGCGACATCAGTCGAGGTCGTGAATACTGCCGGCGACCAAGTGTGGAAATGTAAGAGTAATCTGTACACTGCAAAAAAAAAAAACAAGTAAAACCCAAGTACTAACCTGGTCTAATACAGCCGCGTCGGACCGTGCCTTTGTATCGGCTTCAACGGGCCTCACGACGATCACTCAATCATCGGGGAACTTCGAGTTAAACGGCGATACCGTGGGAACTCCCATACAAAATATCACCATCGGTGACGTGACTTCAACTCTGCGATATGTAGAACTCTCGGGATCATTCGATGACTCCAATTGGACCTGGACGCTGTCGTTCTCTCTGGATTCCGATGACTCGCAAACGCTTAAATTCAATGCAAGCGTCGACGGCTCTGACGTAGCCAACGTGTACATTGCGTACGAGTCTCCACTCGAAGAAGCTTTCTTCGGACTGGGTGAACAGACAGGCATCGGGAACCTTCGTGGTTGGCGTGTACCCATCTGGACCCGCGAAGGTGGAGCTGGTCGAGGGGAAGAGCCGATCACTTCGGTTCTTAACGCAAACCCTTCAGTTGCCGGTCAGTTCGCCGGTGGATCGTTATTGACGACATACACGGCGGTGGCTTCGCTTACGTCGTCTCTAGGGCGATGGATCGTCCTGGACGGTACCAACTACGTGCTGTTTAATCTCGCCAGTAACGCTACTACTCCGTTTAAAGACACTGCAGAGAGTTTCCTAGCAGGCGATATTGTGGAAGGGGATCACTCAAACTCCTTTACAACTGTACAAATCCAGTATGAGGGCTCTTCTGTTAGTGGCTGGCTCGGTCGAGTCACGGACGGCAACGTATTGCTTGAAGCTACCGGTGCATTGACGGAAGTCACGGGACGACAGCCTACACTACCGGACTGGGTGAACGACGGAGCCATTCTGGGCATCCAAGGCGGCCAGGAATTCGTCGAGGGGGTTATTCAAGACGCACAGAACACCGGCTTACCATTGGCCAGTGTGTGGCTTCAAGACTGGTCGGGTACACGTCTACAGGCGGGGTCGTACGGCATCGACGTCCACCGGTTATGGTGGAACTGGGAGCCTGATACCACGCTGTATCCGACGTGGGCGGAGTGGGTACCGTACCTTCGTAAACAGTACGATGTGCGTACACTAAGCTACGTTAACACCTTCTTGGCCAATGTCAGTACTAAGAGCACTGGCTTCAACACAAACTTCTACGAGATCGCCAAACGAGAAGGGCGGTTCGTTACGAACTCCACCGCAGGCGACGACAGCGTGTGGACTATCACCAGTGGCGTTGGGATCGATGCTGGTATTCTAGATCTGTCAAAGCAGACTACTATCAGCTGGTTTAAAGATCTGGTTAAGCAACAGTTCTATTCCGTTCCAATTTCTGGCGGCATGCAAGATTTCGGAGAATACCTCGCAGTGGACGACTCGGTGAGTCTCTCAAGTGGTACGGTGAACCCTCGTGTGTTCCACAATGCGTACTCAACAGTCTGGGCCACTATTCTTCGAGAAGTTGTCGAGGAATTGGGATTGACGAACGAAACTATCGGATTCCACCGTAGCGCCGGTACTTTTTCGGCCAAACACACGAATATCTTCTGGGTAGGCGACCAGAACATCGACGCGTCTCGCGAAGACGGACTACGCGCGGTTGTGAGCAGTGCACTCCACATTGGAGCTTCGGGTTTTGGCCACACTCACTCGGATGTGGGCGGATACACCACTATTCTGTCTGCTATCGGCAATTTAACACGTAATGCTGCGCTACTGGGACGTTGGGGAGAGCTCAGTGCATTCAGTGACGCGGTATTTCGAACGCATGAAGGGAACATCCCACAGGTGAATGTACAGGCGTACACTAACGCTTCGACGTTAGCGTACCACGCTTACAACGCGCGGTTGTTCCGTAGTCTTAAGAACTACCGCGTGGATTTACAAGCGGAGTATCAGACTAAGGGGTGGCCGGTGCTGCGCCATCCGATCGTTTATTCCCCGAACGATACGACAGCGCGCAGTGTCATTGATGAAAGTTTCTGGGTGGGGGAAGCTCTGTACGTGGCACCGGTGTACGATGTGAGAGCTACTTCGCTTGATGTTTACCTCCCACCGATTGAGATTAACAGTGAAGGTCATCGTGTGATTGGGTCGGGTATCAGATACAAACATCTGTGGAGCGGGGAAGAGTTCGAACCGGGCCAAACTGTCACGGTTGATACTCCATGGGGCCAACCAGGAGTCTTTGTGCGCTGGCCCACCTCCGGAGAGGAAGAATCTCAGCTCCAAGATCTCTGGACCTTTGTGGAAACCGAGAAATCGACAGTCTTGACAGCCTAAAACGTTGTCTACCAAGGTGTATCCTTGAGATACCGTCAGCGATCCTAGTAAGGCGTAGTGCTTCTAATAATTGCTGGTCGAAATACAAGGGAATAAATGTGGCATGCGATGAAGTCATTCGTTTCGTGTTGACTATTTTTCATCCCTCTCTAAATATTGTACGCGAATCGAGTAATACAAACCCGATATAGGTTAGAATGGCAGGTGAGTGAGGTGGTTACATGGGACCACGACGTGTTTCTCCTTCTTGTTTGCAGCTATATTCGTAGTATGCTCTACTTCACTTGCGCGTTCGCAGGAGATGCAGGCTGACATCTCTTTTTAAAAGCGAAACCAAGCGGCGAAGAGAGAAAGTTACCGCAAGACGAGCAAACCTCTTGGCAGCAGACGTTAGGCGGTACCATGAGTCTGCTGCTACCGGAGACCGAGGCGAATCCACCGGCGGATGAAGCACGACCCGATGTGTATCAATCCCTCCACTTCCGTAGCCTACAGGAACCGTACAACCATTCGAGTCATGACACACTTGTTAGTCGATACAGTACACTGGACGCCAACAATCTGGAGGTCATGCTGAATGGAGGTCTCGAGCGGTTCTACAAGAAGTACAACCACTTGTCCCGCAAGATCAACTTGCAATTACCGACCCCCGAGGTGCGTTTCCAAGACCTTTCCTTCGCTGTCAAAGTACCGGCTTCATCGGGCAGCCACAACACGGTCGGCTCGCATCTTGCCAAGATCTTCACGCCGTGGAAGCGACCACTGATGCAGACGAAGCACGCGCTGCATCCGATGACCGGTATCATTAAACCGGGTTCCATGACGCTGATCCTGGCGAACCCGGGTTCCGGTAAATCGACGTTTCTTAAGGCACTGGCCGGCAAGCTACAAAAACATTTTAAGAAGGAGATCGGTGGCGAGATCCTGTATTCTGGTTTGAAAGGAGAGGACATTGAGCTCACCAAGCTTGTGGGGCTCGTCGATCAGACGGACAACCACATTCCGACGCTTACAGTGCGTGAGACATTCAAGTTCGCTGACCTGTGCGTTAACGGGCGTCCAGCGGACCAACACGACGAGATGCGAGACATCGCAGCACTGCGAACAGAGTTGTTCCTGCAGATTTTAGGCCTTGAGAGCTGTGCTGATACCGTCGTGGGGAACGCTTTACTGAGAGGTGTAAGTGGCGGTGAACGCAAGCGTGTGACGGTGGGCGAAGTGCTGATCGGTGGCCAGAGCCTGTTCCTTTGTGACGAGATCTCAACTGGTCTGGATAGTGCTGCTACGTATGATATCATGAAGGCACTACGAACGTGGTGCAATACTCTGGGAGGGTCGGTGGTAGTAGCGTTGCTGCAGCCCACCCCTGAAGTGGTAGAACAGTTCGACGACATCTTGATGATCCACGAAGGACACATGGTGTATCACGGACCACGCGTCGATATCCTGGACTACTTTAAAGAGCGTGGTTTCACGTGTCCCCCACGAGTAGATCCTGCCGATTTCCTGATCGAGGTGACATCAGGGCGTGGTCAACGCTATGCGAACGGCACTATCGACGTTAAAGACCTACCCGTTTCGGCGGAAGAGTTCAACAATCTCTTCTGCCAGTCCAGTATCTTCAAAAAGACATTGAACTCCATCAGCAAGGGCTTCAATGAGCACCAATTCGAGAGTGCAGAGGACTTTAAGAAGGCGCAAAGCGTCGTCAATTTGGCACGCTCTAAGGACCGATCCGAGTTCGGACTGGCGTTCGTCCCAAGCACTATGCTGCTACTGAACCGGCAGAAGTTGATCTGGTTGCGAGACCCACCGCTACTTTGGGGTAAGCTACTTGAAGCGCTGCTTATCGGTCTGGTTATGGGAATGATCTACTTTGAAGTCAGCTCGACGTACTACCTGCGTATGATCTTCTTCAGCATCGCACTGTTCCAGCGTCAAGCGTGGCAACAGATCACCATCTCGTTCCAGCTCCGTAAGGTCTTCTACAAGCAACGAGCGCGTAACTTCTTTCGTACTTCGTCGTATGCTATAGCTGAGAGCGTCGTGCAAATTCCAGTGAACGTGGCAGTATCGTTCGTGTTGGGTACGTTCTTCTACTTCATGAGTGGTTTGACCCGGACGTTCGAGAAGTACATCGTGTTCTACCTGGTGCTGCTGTGTTTCCAACACGCTATCAGTGCGTACATGACGATGCTGAGTGCTCTGTCGCCGAGTATCACGGTGGGCCAGGCTCTGGCTTCGATCTCGGTGAGCTTCTTCCTGTTGTTCTCGGGTAACATCATCCTAGCGGACCTGATCCCGGACTACTGGATCTGGATGTACTGGTTCTCTCCGATTTCGTGGGCGCTGCGTAGCAACATGTTATCAGAGTTCTCAAGTCACCGCTACACACCCGAAGAGAGCAAGAAGAAGTTGGACAGCTTCTCTATCAAGCAGGGTACCGAGTACATTTGGTTTGGAGTGGGGATTCTTTTAGCTTACTACTTCCTATTCACGACGCTCAACGCACTGGCGTTGCACTACATCCGGTATGAGAAGTATTCGGGTGTCACTGCTAAGACCTTAGGGGGTAGCAAGTCTAAGGACGGCGACGTGTACGTTGAAGTGAACACTCCAGGTGCTTCTGAAGCCGTCAAGTCTGCAAAAGGCAGCGGGTTGCCGTTTACGCCTTCCAATTTGTGTATCAAGGACCTCGAATACTATGTGACGCTGCCGTCGGGTGAAGAGAAGCAGCTTCTGCGCGGCATCACGGCACACTTCGAACCAGGTCGTATGGTGGCGCTCATGGGATCGTCGGGTGCAGGCAAGACGACGCTGATGGACGTGATCGCCGGACGCAAGACGGGCGGCCGTATCGTCGGCGATATCATCGTGAATGGTGAGCCGAAGAACCCGGCCAACTTCAGTCGTATCACAGCGTACTGCGAGCAGATGGACATCCACTCGGAAGCTGCCACGATCTACGAAGCGCTGGTGTTCTCAGCCAAGCTTCGCTTACCGCCAAACTTTACCGAAGAAGAGCGTATGAACCTGGTGAACGAAACTCTGGACCTGTTAGAGCTCACTCCAATCGCTGGCGAGATGGTCGGCCATCTCTCTGTAGAGCAGAAGAAACGCGTGACGATCGGTGTGGAGGTGGTCTCAAACCCGAGCATCTTGTTCCTAGATGAACTGACGAGTGGTCTGGACGCACGTTCGGCACTTATCGTGATGCGCGGTGTGCAGTCGATCGCCCGTACAGGCCGTACAGTGCTGTGCACAATCCACCAGCCTAGCATTTCTATCTTCGAGCTGTTCGACGGTCTACTGCTGCTTCAGAAAGGTGGCTACACGGCGTACTTCGGTGACCTTGGGGTTGACTC
>NW_008649008.1:414463-432795 GCF_000247585.1 Phytophthora nicotianae INRA-310 | reverse complement strand
CGGTACTGGAGGTGACGTGCGCTGAGCGTGCCGTGTTCTACCGTGAACGGATGTCGAATTACTACGGTCCGTTGCCGTACAGTCTGTCGCTGTGGCTCGCCGAGGTGCCGTATCTTATCGTCGTGATCAGCATGTTCGTGTCCATCGAGTACTGGCTGGTCGGTTGGAGTGATAACGTGAAGGATTTCTTCTTCTTCATGTTCATCTTCTACCTCTACACGTCGGCGTGTACGTACGTGGGTCAGTGGATGTCTGCTTTGATGCCGAACGAGAAGGTGGCGAACGTGGCTGTGGGTGCTCTGTCGTGTTTGTTCAACCTCTTCTCGGGCTTCCTGCTGCCTCGTACGGCAATGAAACCGGGCTACAAATGGTTCCAGTACTTGATGCCTTCGTACTACTCTCTCTCTGCATTGGCTGGTATTCAGTTCGGCGACAATCAGGACATTATTACCGTGACAACAAAAGGTGTTGCATCAAATTTGACAGTGGCAGCGTTCGTCAAGAAGACATACGACTTCCACCCCGAGCGCAAATACGACTTCATGGCGGGGCTACTCGTGATTTGGGCCGTGCTTCAGATAGCTATTTACCTCACGTTCAAGTACGTCAGCCACCTCAAGAGATAAGCAACCGGTAGCTTTCGTCCGCGGACGACTTTACTTTTTCAAATACATTGAATTGGTTTCTAGCATTTTAGTTTGCTGTTTTCGATCGACAATGAGAAAAACGTACGTTGATCACGTACCTGACCAAATGATCGTAATCATTTGTCCTACGTGGTCGCTGGTGAGCCACCACACTACCGTACTTGTACTAAACAATGTCAATGAAACTGCTTGAACAATCTCCACTTCAAAGCCAGACGGATTCAGATCATGTTGCTAGAGACTGTTGTTCTAGGCCAGCCTCAAGCCAGGCTGTATCCACGACATGGTCTCGTCATCTTTTGATCAAGCGCGCCCTTCGCTTGGCATCAACAGTTGTCCATTGCCTTTCTTAATCTTCAAGGGTATACGACTCACGGATACGCAGCATATAGACAAATTTGCTTTTTTTCTGGCGTTCACTTTCCACTCACTCTCCAATACGCAAAATACCGGAAGAGCTAATCGATGGCGCAGTCACGCGAACGGAGTCCAGCCAAACTTGCCAAGCACCGCCTGACGAACCGCGAGTGCATGCGTAGAGCAAGACAACGCCAACGTCAGGAACTGCAAGACATGCAAACCACAGTTTCAGCACTTGAAAGACAGTACGCAGAGCTGTCCCAGCGCTCGGCCAAAGCAGCACAGAGCAGTGATACACCCTTAACCCAGATATATCAGGATGGAATGTATGCCGAAGCCGTCGCTGCAGCTAAGCGCCTTGGAGCGGAGAATCTTTACCTGCAGACCATGCTCAAACAGAAGATTATCTGGGAACGCCAAGTGCAACGGATTGTGGACTTCGACGCGAGCGATATAGTGCGCCCATTTAATTCTCAGAGCCACACGTGGAAGCTGAATCTCGACGTGCTGGACGAAGCCCAAGCCGAGAAAGAACTTGGATTCCGTCGCTTGACCGACATGGATTTTACACGAATCATCTTGGACAATAAGCGCGGCACCCGTCATGTTGAAAATCGACTACTCCAGACGGCGAGCAGCACACGTTCCCACCGCATGCAAGCTTTTGGCTGGGATATTATACAGCGAATCGAAGGCGGTGTGATGGAGTTCGTATTCACGAAGAAATTTTCAGGACTTAATGTCCACGAAATCTTGCAGACAACATTGGCGAATGACCTGGAGCTTGAATTGTGCAGGAAGATTAAAGCGGAGACGCTGCGTCTGCAAGTTATCCAGCAGCTGGGTCCAAACGCTTTTGTGTTCGTACACGACGTGTCCTCCACCGGCGATATCGGTATCTTCAGGTCGGTCGTCGCACGGTTTTTAATTGAAGACACCAGAGAGTTCCAGCTGAACACGTCTGCTTTGAGCAAGTCTAGTGGTTTGGTTACTGGGAATGGCTATGTATTGGGCACCCACAGTGTTATCACTGACAAAGCGCAGCATTTGTCAGATGAAGAGTTGTCTGGAAGGCTCGCATGGGCCGACGTTTCTCTGTCCGTCGGGATATACGACGTGGTCGACCCGACTACAGGTGAGACGTACCAGTACGTGTGTTGGGCAGGTCGAACAGATTATTGCAGCGAGGAACACGCTCAACGTAACGCCTCTGATACAGTACAATGCATGCTGCGCTGGGAGATGTTAGTGATCGCACCGGCACTCAATCTTGTCTCAACTAGTAATTAAATGTGGAGAAAATTATACGGGGTTACCAGTACGCAGCAATGGAAGCTACTCAAACAGTTATCACTTATGTAAATCCGGAAAACTAATGATGCACTTTGCAAGGCGAAGTTCTGAATACTTACAGATATTTTGAAATTCTTGTTGGAACTGTAAAGACTAACATTGTGGTTTCCACAAGAGATTTCGTCCGGAGGACTGTCATTCATGCAACAAGAATCCAAATTGACTAAGAAAAGCAGTTCATCGTACCGTACTAGCAACATGAGCGCGGTGCCGCCACCTATTACATTTAAAACCACTCGTTGATGTCATCGGCGTAAATTCTCTTGCAGAGAAGACGACGATAACGCAATATACCGTCTAACTTTCAATAACTTTAACTAAAACTTCAACCGCTTTGGCAGAAGATCTTACCAAGTCACCAGGGCTGATAAAACCTGCTGTTTTTGAATGCAATAGAGTTTTATTGTGGCTTAACAAAAAACTAGTTTATTTTTAACTTTGAGTATGGTTTTTGGTGTTTACACGGCTTTTGACTTATTTGTAGGGGGTCAATGTTGTTTGGAACGTCTAGAATGTATTTGAAATCAATGCGGTGAGAAATTAACATCTACCAACTTAATTCAACATAAATAGAGGATCTCTGAACAATAAAAAAAGAAAATAACATCTATCTCGCGTAAGATTTTGACGCGAGCAGTAAATTTGGTCCGCACACTACTGCAAGACAACACGGCTAGGAAGAATCACTACACAATGAAGCATAGTTAATTGTTCAAGTAATATTTTCGATCACAGATCCTCAAAAGTCGAATTTCTTAATAAGGAATAATGATTAAAAAAATATGGTATTAATAGTAAATTATGACGAAGTGGACTGAGGGAAATGCCATCAAAGGCTGTTGAGATTGTACTACATGGCTGCCAAGTTGGATGCGGCGCTACCTGTTGCAGTAACGGCAGACATTATTCAGCCGAACATCTCAATATTGATGAATGTTTGTGGTATTGGTACCTCGCTCATCTCAACTACCGCTGGGCGTTTCCCATTAACGGTAGATACCACAGCTGGTTGGATATCTACTTTACAGCTAAGAATATGAGAAGTAGGTAGTCCGTTTTCCTTCCTTTTAAAAAGTTAAACTTGTTGGTAAATTAGTAACATTTGTCGGATAAAAAATGCATGTAAATGTCCCGGACTTTAAACCAAGGTTGGTAAGTGTCGAAAATCGGGAGTTAGAGCAAGTTTGATGCTACCGTTGTCCTCGCCAAGGCCAAGGGGAACAAGTAGATGATCTAGTAGAGCCAGAGTAGGATACATGTGTTCAA
The DNA here is from genome assembly GCF_000247585.1 of Phytophthora nicotianae INRA-310. Classification (NCBI taxonomy): domain Eukaryota; phylum Oomycota; class Peronosporomycetes; order Peronosporales; family Peronosporaceae; genus Phytophthora; species Phytophthora nicotianae. The sequence continues at coordinate 429,169 of NW_008649008.1, read as the reverse complement.
CTGTATCCCCAGCCAGACACAAGATATCTGTAAAAAAAAATTAATAATGTCAAGCCATCGATCCCGACAATTGAAACTCAACGTGGTTCGTTAGTTTAACGAACTGGTCGTGAGATGTACACTGCGTACAGTACAGGGGTTGCCTAAGGCGCTTCGCCATTGCACCAGACTGCGAAGATCTGAGGATCCGACGCGTGGGATGATGTGGCACGACTCGCTGTGTATAACCCGGGTAAAGCTGTGCTTTTCACACCTCAAAGCACTCTGAACTCATGAAACGCACGACTCAGGCATTGATCCGCCGCGCTCATTCCTCCTCTTAAGTCACGAGTTAGCACTACCCGTAGTTCTCAGTATGTTTCAACGCAAGTTAACCCCAGCAGAGCAGGAGGCGCGTCGCGTCAAGAACCGCGTTGGCATGCGTAAAATCCGCCTGCGACAACGACAAGAGCTGCTAGCAATGAAAAGCACAGTAATTGAGCTCGAGAAAGAGTATGCAGAGCTGTGTCGTCGGGCTGAAGCTGCAAATAAAGACACCGAGTTGGCTACACTACACATGGATCACAGCGACGAACAAGGCCACCCAGACTTGGCGGCGCTGGCAAAACAACTCGGAGCCGAGAAGCTGCTTCTACGCTCGATGCTCAAGCAAAAGGCAGCGTGGACGCTCCAGATCCAGCGCGTTCTCGACTTCGAAGCTAGCAGTTTGGCTGCCACACAGAAGTTTCAGAGCGCTGTGGAGGTGCAACTTGATACGGTGGATGAGGTTCAGGCAGAGAAAGAGTTGGGGTTCCACCCTCTGACTGAGTGGGATCTGACTCGTACCATTCTAGACAATAAACGGGATATCCGCCACGTCGAGAATCGACTGAACCCTCCATCCGGACTTGTGGACAAACGCACGCATCGAATGCAAGCCTTTGGTTGGGACATCATACAACGCGTCGAAGGTAGTGTGATGGAGTTCGTCTTCTTGAAAAAGTTCACCAACCTCAACGTGCTCGACATCATGCACAAGACGTGGACGAATGACATTCAGTTGTCAAGGTTCAAGACTGTCAAAGCCGAAACGTCCAGACTTGAAGTTCTCCAGCAGATGAACCCAAACGCCTACGTGTTTGTACGTGATGTTGATTCTCCTAGCGATATCTCTATTTTTCGTTCGGTATTCGTACACTTCTTAGTCGAAGCGACCAAAGAGTTCTCATGCTCAGACGGTAGTACACTTACTGGCACGGGGTACGTCTTGGGTACACAGAGCGTCGCTGTTGATTACCCCAGCGACAGCATCCATCGAGATGAAGCTGGTCGGAAAATAGCGTGGGCCGACCTCGCCCTTACTACTGAAGCGTACGACGTGGAGAACGCGATGACAGGCGAAAAGTATCAACAAGTTGTATGGGCTGGCAGAACCGACTTTTGCACTGAAGAAGACGTGCAACGAAATGCTGCGGATACACTGCAAGGCCTGCTTCGGTGGAAGATGAAGATTATCACATCAGTGCTTAACCTCACGTCACTTTGATCTTTACTCACCATTCCAGAAAATAGTATTTATCGTAGTTTAGTAAAAATCCATGGGTTGCGCCTGCAAAATATTATTAAGATTTATCACTGTTGCAACGGCTTGCTTCTTGAATCCACTTGAGGAATCTTCGGCTGTGTGTTACCCATTTCAATGTCCGGAAAATAAACGCTCTTAATAAGTGCAAATAAACCGGTTTCTAACGAAGCACAAAGCTGAACGCATCTCGTGGTTGTGGTGGCATTGGAGTGCCTATGATCATTATCACAAACATGGCCGGCCTTTTGTAACTTTGATAGGCCCCTCCACTTCAAGGTATTCCTCTTGTACGTAGTCTCAATCACCATTGTAGGAATTCGCCCTTATGTGATTCGTACTTTGACTACCGGGTCCACGAGACATCTCTGAATAGAGCGACCCTACCTTTGTTTAATAACCTAAAATATTATCGCGAAACACGGCTAGAAATGTCCTTTCCCTATTAGCTTATCATATTATCTAAATCAGATTTGCGTATCTGCAAAACAGGGTATAGAACCGATTATGGTGCAATTTCTGTTAATCGATTGGAGTGGTGAATCCAGTTAGAATAAACCACTAATGAATAAACCACTTCGCCAAAATTAGATAATGAGGCAAGAGGTGCCTTGTGTGTCTATTGAGCAAAACAGCCATTATTTGTACGCCGGATAAATCTTCTACATAGCTTCCTGTTACTACCAGGTGCCCCGTGGTCCTTTGCAATCACTTAGGATTCACCTAGCCTTGCTGGAAGCATAGATGCACGGCTAGCTTGCTGTATTTGTTTAGCCGATTAAGTTTGTAATGTCGAGTTTGAACGTGACATTCTGGCTTATTTACTTACAAATCAGTTTCGAGTCCGATTAAGCATACGGTTCAATTTGCTAATCACTTGATGATATCGGAGTCTAAATTGATATGGCGATTCTAAATAGGAGATCACACAGACTAAATAAGTCTAAATAAACCTGCTTTGATAATTCGGACTTCCAATTACTATTTTGCTTTCAATACCAAACGTCAAGCCTATCATGTCACTTCAGTCGGTCGTGAGCTGTAGCACCACAATCATCTCGGCGCAGCCCTCGATCCTTGCGTCAGAATATTATGGATACAGTACTGCATCCCGTTTTCGCTCCCTCGGAATTTGATAAACTTCCGGATATAATGTGTCTTTTGCAAAATATATCCTCTACATTCCTTGCTGAAACCTGAAGTGTTTGCAAACCCTATATGGTCCACCCCTGCGAAAACGGGGCGCACCACTGTATCAGCCACTACACACCATCGTCATATTTGATGCCTGAAACGCAGCATCAACCGTTGCAAGAGTAGACACCACATCTTTATTTCACCGGTACTTCATTTTCAATTATCGCACCAAGAACAACAAACGACGGTAATCGATGGCGCGACGCAAACGAAGCCCAGCCGATCTTGAAACGCACCGCCTGAAGAACCGCGAATGCATGCGTAAAGCGAGACAACGTAGACGTCAGGAGCTACAGGAGATGCAAACCACGCTGTCAGTACTCGAGAAACAGTACGCAGAGCTGTCCCAACGCTCAGCCAACAAAGCAAAGAACTCAGATGCTGAGCTGCCTAAAACGTGTCGAGATCGAATGTATGCCGAAGTGGTTGCGTTAGCTAAGCGACTAGGAGCTGAAAACCTTTACCTGCAGACCATGCTGAAGCAAAAAATTACGTGGGAACACCAGTTACAACGCGCGGTGGACTTCGAAATGAGCGATATATTTACAACAACAACACGTGTCCAGAGCAGCGCAAGACAGTTAAATCTAGACATACTAACGGAAGACCAGGCCGAGAAAGAACTTGGATTCCGTCGCTTGACCGACTGGGACCTTACGCGGATTATCTTGGACAATAAGCGCGACACCCGTCACGTCGAAAATCTTCTACTCCAGACGGCGGGCAGCACACGTTCCCACCGCATGCAAGCTTTTGGCTGGGATATTATACAGCGGATCGAGGGCGGTGTGATGGAGTTCGTATTCACGAAGAAATTTTCAGGGCTTAATGTCCACGAAATCTTGCAGACAACGTTAGCGAATGACTTGGAACTTGAGCTTTTGAGGAAGGTCAGAGGGGAGACACTTCGCCTGCAAGTCATTCAGCAAATGGGTCCAAACGCTTTTGTGTTCGTACACGACGTGTCCTCCACAGGCGATATTAACATTTTTCGGTCGGTTGTCGCTCGATTCCTAATTGAGGATACTAGAGAAGTTCCACTCAACACCAGTGGTGTAGTAACTGGTACAGGCTACATCTTGGGGACTCACAGTGTGGTTACTGACAAAGCGCAGCATCTGTCCGTAGAAGAATTGTCTGGAAAGCTCGCATGGGCCGATGTAGCTCTATCCATCGGAATATACGACGTCGTTGACTCGATAACAGGCGAGACCAACCAATACGTGCGTTGGGCTGGTCGCCATGATTATTGCAGCGAGGAACACGCTCTGCAGAATGCATCTGATACTCTGCAGTGCATGCTGCGCTGGGAGATGTCAGTGATCGCACCGGCACTTAATCTGGTCTCGATTAGCTGCACTTAAAGGGTTAAATGTGACATACAGATAGAAACGAATAACTTTGTATAATATACATATACTTGTCCATTGCGTGCGTGTAGAGCAGGAAATGACTTCGGCTTTTCATGTAGACATGCCACGCGTTCATCGTACCACTGATTTTGCTGACAGTCGTCAACACCGATCGCGTGGATGCAATTAACTAGACATAGCTTGAAGCTCCAGATTGAAGCAGAGCGATCCGGTCTTGACTCAAGACCCTTGACACCAGCTCGTCTACAAATCATTTTATCGCCGCCACACAGCATCATACAGATTCACCTGATTACACACAATCTCATCCATCCCTCTCGTCATCATTTGTCTGTGGATTGGTGGCAATCTCGACAACGCTGCGATCGTTCTCGAGTGCCATTGAATGCCGACAGCTACAATAGCAAAACTAAGTGTGGACGCACTTAATATTTGTAGCTGGTTGACTGCACTGGTAAGATTCGTGAAATAAGAACCACAAAAACTGGAAGACACACTGCGGAAGCTCAATATGAGATAACCCAGCACGAAACGCAAGACCCCCAGTTGATCGTGGAAGACCACGCGTGTACTTAAATTAAATACAAGCACAGAGAGCACCGTGCAAGCGCTACTTGCGTCGAGTGTCGTAGCCTTCACGCGTCAACTCCCGTCGTTATACTGGCTGAAGTATAATCTGCTGAAACAAAATGCTGAGCGGAGTGGTCACGGAAAGAGGGCTATCTCGAAATTTGAAATACAGACACAGAAACAGCGGAAACTTGCCTGGACCAACATCTCCAATAAAATCGACGTTGTCAATAGGCGAGTCGTATTGGCGTGTTTGTTGTATCCCTGTGAAGGGATACGTTCAGTGCAATTTTAACACCACAGCTCGCTTATTTCATGGAGATGCTTCTTGCACCACTCGACACTTGTTGGTGGGTGACTAATAATGAAATGTCACCAACACGCCAGTACAGGATTTTCAAGTAAAAGTTAACTTTGAATTTAGTTTCCCGAGCGAGATGAACGAGCATGAATTGTCACTCCCTCGGACACCCTTTTCGATCGCGTCCTCTAGCGAATAGTATCAAGACAAAAACAAAAAAAAAAAAATTATGAGAATGTTCAGACTGGTCTTGTTTAACGTCCAAGATAATCCGGCGTGGGTGTAACACAAAACACTATAATATGCACACTAAGTACTAGTATACAGATTTCACCAGGCAAGCAAGCAGGCGAAGAATGCAATGCCGGCGCTTGTACTACGGTAGATTAGACAATGGCGACCATGACCGAGTGCTCGATACCGGCGATTTTCGAGCCGTCGATTAGAGGCGTGCTTCTTGTCACCACACGATCCATCTCTGTTGCTATTACAGTGGCTATGAATACACGTGGCACTTCCAACACTTGTTGGCATGCGTCATGCCCAGTACAGTGAAGTGTTTACGCCCAAAAGAACGCCATTCATGATGACGATGAACCTAGACGTGGTTCTTACTACATGCGGCTACTGCCATCCGCTTAACCTGCTCTATAGTCCACACGGAGTCTGCCACACGGTGATTGCATCCCACAGTTGTTGCCTACAAGACGGCGGCGCAAGAGCCAATGGTATTGTCTCTTGGCCATCTTTGATGATGTGGCATGGCACATCGCTTGTCTATCCCGGTTAACTCTCTTGCTCTCCTCAGGCCACAAAGTACTCACTCCTGATAGTAGCGCACGCTCAGCTTCTTCGAAGTCATTCTCTCTTTCATCATGTACCGACGCAAGTTAACCCCAGCAGAGCAGGAGGCGCGTCGCGTCAAGAACCGCGTTGGCATGCGTAAAATCCGCCAGCGACAACGACAAGAGCTGCTAGCAATGAAAAGCACAGTAATTGAGCTCGAGAAAGAGTATGCAGAGCTGTGTCGTCGGGCTGAAGCCGCAAATAAAGACACCGAGTTGGCTACACTACATATGGATCACAGCGACGAACAAGGCCACCCAGACTTGGCGGCGCTGGCAAAACAACTCGGAGCCGAGAAGCTGCTTCTACGCTCGATGCTCAAGCAAAAGGCAGCGTGGACGCTCCAGATCCAGCGCGTTCTCGACTTCGAAGCTAGCAGTTTGGCTGCCACACAGAAGTTTCAGAGCGCTGTGGAGGTGCAACTTGATACGGTGGATGAGGTTCAGGCAGAGAAAGAGTTGGGGTTCCACCCTCTGACTGAGTGGGATCTGACTCGTACCATTCTAGACAATAAACGGGATATCCGCCACGTCGAGAATCGACTGAACCCTCCATCCGGACTTGTGGACAAACGCACGCATCGAATGCAAGCCTTTGGTTGGGACATCATACAACGCGTCGAAGGTAGTGTGATGGAGTTCGTCTTCTTGAAAAAGTTCACCAACCTCAACGTGCTCGACATCATGCACAAGACGTGGACGAATGACATTCAGTTGTCAAGGTTCAAGACTGTCAAAGCCGAAACGTCCAGACTTGAAGTTCTCCAGCAGATGAACCCAAACGCCTACGTGTTTGTACGTGATGTTGATTCTCCTAGCGATATCTCTATTTTTCGTTCGGTATTCGTACACTTCTTAGTCGAAGCGACCAAAGAGTTCTCATGCTCACACGGTAGTACAATTACTGGCACGGGGTACGTCTTGGGTACACAGAGCGTCGCTGTTGATTATCCCAGCGACAGCATCCATCGAGACGAAGCTGGTCGGAAAATAGCGTGGGCCGACCTCGCCCTTACTACTGAAGCGTACGACGTGGAGAACGCGATGACAGGCGAAAAGTATCAACAAGTTGTATGGGCTGGCAGAACCGACTATTGCACTGAAGAAGACGCGCAACGAAATGCTGCGGATACACTGCAAGGCCTGCTTCGGTGGGAGATGAAGATCGTTGCGCCAGCACTCAACCTAACGTTACTTTGACATTCAATCCCAGTTGCAACAACAGTCACTCCTTCATCTGGTTATGTAAAATAAATGTGAGATTCTTGTCTCTTTTGAGCCACCATTTGCCACTTCCTTCTACAGGATGTTGCACCATTCGTTGCCGTAGATGCTGGCGTTATTCAGTTCTCCACAGTTTCGGCATCTCCAGCTCGTGCAGCCAGCGGGAAGCGGGTATGGCGCTGAGCACTTGTTGCACAGTGCGTTGCTCTGCGCGTCGCGGCGAATGTTGGAGTTGTTAGGCACCACACGAGTCTGGACGGCTGGAAAGCTACCGGGCGAGGCAGGCACGGCTTCGACCACAGGGCGGCCGTGTGCATCCACTTGGACGGGCTGGCCTGTGGCCATCGGGTAGCTCGGCGCGTCAACGGTTTTCTGCGGCTTCTTCGGAGGGTCCATTGTTGCCTTGAGAGTTTGGCTGAAAATGAGTGTGAGAAAAGAAAACAAGGGGTCAACCAATGAGAGGAAGACATTCTTATAGTGACTGGATTTTTTTTAGGCGATAAAGAACCCCTCAATAGTAATTCCATTAATTTTTTTTTATAATTTATCGCCCTTATTTAGAAGGCACGTGTTCGTGTGCCCATCTAGAAGACAATAGAGAGGTTTCTGCATCTAACAATTCCCAGTCCAGTCCTGCGTTTAGACAAGGGACCAAGATAGCACAAAGCTACATTTCTGTGGCCTCCTTTTCTATTCGCAGTCTGCAAGCATCAATATTAATTTTGCGAGGTGCTTAAGTGCCAGCTACCACGTAAATTACAAGTGTAACGAAGAAATTGGGAACAACTTGGCGATCGAGCACGACATCCAGCCAGACGGAGAGATCCCCGTCGACCCCAACGCCACGAGCTCACCGCCTCCTCTCCTAGATAGACCCGGACACGTGCGTGCCTTTCCTCCACGGGTTTGAAGCCCACGTAGTAACACGACGTACGCGCGAGAGCCTGTATATAGTGCTACCGTCCAGAGTGGATCTTCCCGGGCAAGGATGTCGCTACTACACTCGCGTGCACGGCAGATACAACGACTCGGGTTAGCTGCACGTACGCAGAACAACAGCTTCAACGGTGAGAGGGCACAGACGCGCAGTAGTCATTGATCCTCGCTGCCACGATGTGGGTCGGCATGTACAGCTTGTCCGAGAAGGTGTCGTGCACGTAGTCGATCATGTGTAGAAAAATTCTGCTTAGCCGTCCACGAGAGCTTCCAAAAACCTGTAGCATGTCGTAGTAGCGCATTGGGGTAGCGAGGCGGCGAATCATGATGCACAGAGCCTCGATACCAGGACAGCGATCGTGAACTTTGCCATTGTAGACAGTAACCACTTCATCTGGAATACGCAGCAACGAAAACAGCTCATGGATTCCAGCCACGTCGAAACGAAACTCATGCTCACAGTTAGCGTTAGTGTAGCGTGCCAAGTCAAAGGACACGTTAGGAATTAAGGGCCGCTCTACGCAGTCAATTAGGCTCAGGTAACGCATCTTTTTCTTGCGGCTGAAGTTCCGCCGCGTCATGATGTACCATTGCAGCAACTCGACTTGGTTGACCATGGTACGTAGAAAAACAGTTGGACGGGGAGAGCTGTGCTGATAAATTGATTGTTTAAGGTCGCCAACAGAGAAAACTTTTCTTGAAACTTGCAAAATCTCAAGATCATCTGAAAGCAAATTCCTGGGTAATACACATAAATGAGCCCGCGCAAAACAAATCAATGCTAGTTAACCATTCGATTAGATACACCATTGCAAAGATGAATGTCTCTTCTACAAAATGAGACCTTGTCGAGAAAATTTTATTCAGTCGTTTTCACACAAAGTTTGTTTGAAAAAGTTGTCTCCGATTCGGCGAGACAATTTCAAAAAAATTTTTATTGGTCAATCCAGTGTAAAATTGTCATACGAATCGTTTGGTACCACTCAAAAGCTCAAATTTGAAGCCAATCCCACCTAAAAAGCTTTGCCAACAAATCGCTTTTAAAATCCAGGTGTATATTTTGAGATGAAGATGCTAAATTTAGAGATTCCAGATTAGCATCATTTTGATTTGCTGACGATTTAGATTGTTCGAGTGCGTTTCTTCTCCTGCTGAGTGGGCTGTTTTTCCTTGTGCTTCATCAGTTAATTCAGCCGCTGCATCAGTTGCAGACTCAGAGGCAGCGGCCCTCGCTCGTTTCTTTTTCTTCGTTGCTTCTTTGCGCTTCTCGGCGCGAGCTTTCTGAATAGCTTTCGCCTTACGTTCATCCTCATCGTTGGGCGGGTCGTACAGTGCATCGTTGATAAACTCCTCGGGAACGTAGCGGCGTACCTGGTTGTAGATGGTTTGGATCTTTTCACAGTTTGGCGGTGGTTTCGGCAAGGGTTCTAGGTGGGCCGTAAAGAGCACTTGGACACGCGTCGCATCCGTCACAATTCCGTCATACTTGCGGCGCAGGTCTTGGACCACAGCATCAGAGTCAGGGCCTTTCTTGCACGCAACTACACCTGGATTATCCTCGCGCATCTCAAATAGCTGATACTTCTGTATACCGATGAGATTCTTGTAGGCATCCTTGGCCACGTTTCGATACTCTTTGATAATATGGTTTTCCGCCTCAATGTGCACTAGTGCGGACGTAGATGACGCATCGTTGACCGCGTCAATAAGTTGGTCCGTCGTCCGGATATCCAAACGAGCTAAGTGCTTTCGGACATGGCCAAAACCACGGTCTACAGCATTCTTAGTGTGTCCTTTGACAAAAAATTTCAACTTGATCACCTCGAGATCAGACATGTGGGCTAATAGCATTCGCACGACGTAGTTGTTCTTGTTCTGGCCACCACAATTGTCTGCATATATCGTAAGACGGCGAAACCCAGCGGGTAGGATGATTCGGTTGATGAAGTGATACAACATTGAGTTCACTTCGTCAGTCCCCTTACCGGTGACGGTCTCATCGTACACGTAATTATACTGCATCGCTTCGTTAGCGTAGTAAATTCCAAACATGTTCACACTTCGGAGCGACAAGAAGTACCATTGGGACGGGGTGCTGCTGATACTTGGTAGTGTGAGATTCTGGCTGAAGTCCATGATGATAACAGCGTGTTCTTCATCTGCCGATGCAAGATCCTTCTTGTATTCTTCCCTATAAATCAAAATGATGTTAGTATCCACCCATTCAACAGACGTGTAAATCAAATTGATTCTAGTATCCACATTACCTCATCAGTCTGGCAGCAGCGGTATGCTTTCCGAATTCTTCAGACTCCGCTGCAGTAGCACCACTACGCATGCGTGCCCAATAAATGCTGCACACATCGCAGACATTGCTACGTGGAGAGCGAATGCGTATGGTAGGGCAGAGCTTGGACAAGTACTGCCGGAAGGTACTTGGACTTGGCTCCCGCACACGTAAGCGAATTTGCTCGACGTAGTTGTGCATCTCTTGGTAAAGCTGATCCCACGTGAAATACGGCGGTAGCAACGTGTATTCTGCGTCGGAATAGTACAGTTTGACGACTTCGTCCTCGGTTTTCTGCTTTCTCACGCGTACTGGCACCACATCACCAGCAGAGCGAGCAAATTCTTCAAACCAGGAAACTAGCCAACGGAGATCAACTGCACTTGCGTGCTGGTTAAGGCGGTTACCGTGAGCTTTTATGGAGAATATGCCTTCTTTAATGCGCGTTCTGTAGCGTGTGCCAGTCGCTGTCGACACGCCGTAGCATGCGCACCAAGCCCTTCGACACACACGACCCACTATAGGAAGGTAATAGTGAAACTGTTGTCGTAATCCGTGATCTCGATGGCGAAGAACAGTGTCCGTTTGCATAAGCACAGCTAACGTCGTAATGATATTCTGCTTCTTCTCTCCGTTTGCCATTTGAGAAAGTGAACACAATAGCTGCTCGAGCTCCTTTGCCTTGCCCTCCAAGCACTTCTGCTCGCACTTATCTTCGCGTATGAGCCGGCTCACCTGGTCTCTAAGCTCTTCGCCAATCAAAATGATGCTAGTATCCCCAGGGCCACCAACCTCGTTTTCACTTGAATCGGCGATCTCGCCTCCACTTGATCCATCGTCTGCTTCCGGAACCCAGTCGCTGTCTAAGCTGCAGTCGCTGATGCCACTTGCTGCCTCCTCATTTTCAGCGTCAACATTGTGGACACTTTGCGGGATGTCAGGAAGCGCTGCTAGTTCCTCCAGTCTGGATCTTCTTCGCTGATACACCTGGCTAAATTTAGACATTGTAGAGAAATCACCCCCCTGGCAAAATCACTTAAGTACGAAAATCAGTGGACAAACTTTAACGGCGTTTATCTCGACAACGCAAATATGGTTAACTAGCATCACGGTGTTTTGCGCGGTCTCAAATGTAGCTTTTACGTCAGCTGATCTTGAATGGACTGGGATCAACGAGTGCAGAAACCTCTCTAATGGGACGAGACAATAGTGCCCACCTGCAACCAGCCGATCCCACTTACGCCCATCCATAAAAAGAGCCAGCTCATAAAGTATACGCGTTTCAAATGTATATCCGCATAATAGTTGCTGTTGACATTGAGCTTTGGACGGGTGAGAGTGCATCAACATCCGTGTATTAATTCGTTTTTATCACACTTCACGCGTGCATCAAATTGGGTCGCCTCGTGTATTTACTTAGATGCACATATGTAAGTATCTGTAACGCAAGTACTGTAAGGTTTTCTTGCCGAGGATTCCTGGCGAAGGAGCTCCAGCAAACAGTTCAAAGGCAAGCAGGACGTAAATACCACAAGTGTAGCTGTCCGTTTGAATCCCTAGATGAGACCCGTAGCTTTGAGCCCTACACCCATCCAATAGTTGGTCCGTAATTAACTGTTTCACCACTTGCGCAGCTAAACGAACTCCATTCTTGTACGAAGATCCCATTGGATCGTAGTAGTACAGCTTCTTTTTCTCCCCGATGCCAACCATTATTGAGCACCAATGGTTTTGATTGCAATTCACAGGTATAAGGAATTTTCCGGTAGGAGCACCGAAGAACAGGGTGACCAGAGCTTGATTGTCCGTCCAAATTTTGCCGTTGACAGGGACGCTGATCATGTGGGGGCTTGCCACGTTCAGAATTGGATTGGCACTAAACAGTTTGGTCATCACTGTAGTCATAATTTCGTCGCCAAGACTTCCTTTTGCTGCAAGGTCAAGCACACCCATCTACATAAATATTGTCAGTATTAAATTGAGCCATTCGTTATGCTCGAACTTACCTCGTGGGAAAGTAATGGTAGTTGTTTCAGTTTTGCACCCATATCTGAATCTTCCAGTACTTGAAAGTGCTTGTAGACAGGTAATTTAAAGTTGATCGTTGAAATCCAGGTCACAGCTCTTTCCACTAACCGCACAGCTGCCGTTGCTCGGTGGTACTCCTTCATCACCTTGAGCGTTTCCGTGGTAAAAACTCCAACACCTGGGATTTATATAGCGATATCAAGTTCAGCGACACCTATGCGTTTTTTTCTGCAAAGCAATAACTTTGACATCCCATTTGCGTAGCATGTCCTTCGGAAACGCTCTAGCCATTTCGTCTGCTGTGATGAGCGTCTTTGAACTGGGTAGATTACTCAATTCCCAGGCAATTGGGGACTTTGGCTTCTTGGTAAACACAAATATTCGAAACTTTCTCAGCCGTTCGGCCGCGGAGATGAATGTTGGGATTTTCGCCAGAATCTCTGCGATAGTCTTTATGCTCAGACCCATATTGTGCAATTCTGAGTCATCATTGGTCATCGTAATTGCTTGGTTGCGCTTCGACTTAACTACAGCAGCCTTTGTCTTTGGTCTTCCTCTAGATTTTGGAGGTGGATCAATATCAAACTCATCATCTGCTAGTAGAAGTTGTTGACCAATCTCCACGTGTTGCTCAGCTGGAAAATTTGCCCACCTCAGATTGTAAGGTGCCCGCCTCAGCTGGTAGCGTGGCAACCTCTGGTTGTAAAGCATACACACCTTCGAGCGGCCTTTAACCAGTCTCATGTTGCTGTAATTCATGAAGCGTTGTCGTGACTAGGTTCTCCTCCAGTAAAGAGGCCTCCACGTCGGCCACGTTGTGTTCACTGACCATGAGCTCGGAAACTTAGTCAGCTTCATTATCGGCGTTAAATGCCACCTCGTCCTCCAATCGTCGCGTTTCCAACGGCACTTCCAGAGGTACGCCCAAGGTTGTACGTATCGTCGACTCGAACCCATCACCGTACACATCCTCCGGAGCTGCCATGGGTGGAAGTACGGTAGATATTATCTGTCGAGCAGTTTCCTCACTTTCGCCACGCTTAAATCGCCGAGCTACCTCCTTGAGTACGTCAAGAGCTGTGCGGTACTGACGCATGCCCATACCAGCCATGGTCTCAGTAATTTCACTTGCTACGTACTTGGCCTCGCGAAATTTTCGATTTGTATTCCACGGCTTATCCTTGTCGTCAAGTACTAATCCAACCGAGAACGCCTTGCCAGGAATATCGTCTATATGTACTTCAGCACGTAGAGAAGACAACAACCATCTTGATGGCAAAAACAGAGTTGGAATCGCTGCTTCCATGCAAAGTGCTTTCCGAATGTAGAATACATGCCTACAGGGAAGCAGACGCGCCGACATAAACAAGCACGAACATACCCAGTTCTTCTTATTCACGGAATACTCAGCTCTTGGTTCGTCTAAAGCCTCGTCACATCCAGACTTATTCGTAATGGCAATGAATCCAGGAATTGTTTCGTGAAAATTATACCAGGCTGCTCCACTCATTGCGAAAGTGTACTACTGAAATATCAGGCCACACGCGTGTTGACTCACCAGATTTGCTAATGAGGTCATTTCACGGACATAGTTTGGATTATGAACCATCGAAACTTTGTGTACTTCACCATCAAAATTTCGCTCACTTCTGGTTTGGTAACAGATAATGGACGCTACACATTCATCCAGCCCCATGAAAGAGCTCATCGTGTCCTTCAGCTGCTTCCAGGATGACTCGAGCCGATTACTTGTGTTTTTCTCCCAATGTTGCAGCACTCTGACGCTCGTACGCACACCACACCATCTTGCAACTATCGTAGTTCTTGCAGAAATAACTCTCGAACGCATGCGCTTCTGCGCTTAACTGTTCTGTGTGACGAGGAGGATTCTCGAGTACTTGGATTGAGTTGTTTGTGTGGTGAAGCGCTTGAGAAATTTGGAGAATGTGAGACGGATGGAAATGGACCAATCAGCTGCGAGGGGTCGCCTACTTCAAGTGCGCAACCAGAACCATCATTCGGACTCGAACCTTCATTCTGGAGGCACCGTCATTCTGGTCAAGAGTGGATCGACAAGGTGCAATCATCGCGATCCGATCTGGTCCGATATAGGTGCAATGTTTTCGATAACCCCGGTTCAAAGTGGTTGTAGATTGACTGATTTGTGCCCATTGATGGGTACCACAAAGGGCCAGTTTGAGCAATCATGGGATGGGTAGAAGGTAGTGGACCGCTAGGACTTAAAGGAATAACAGAGTGGAATTTGCCTTATCAAGAACAAGTGTCTTCGGTCCTAGATTAGAAGGCTGTAGCGGAAGTACATTGGTCCATACAGTCATCAAGTTAATTCTACCTAGGACACACGTCAGTCGCCGGAGTTAGCA
>NW_008649008.1:396847-397922 GCF_000247585.1 Phytophthora nicotianae INRA-310 | reverse complement strand
TATTGTAACGGAGTGACGGTGGCGGCGTCAAAAAATGACGTCGTAAGTACCAAAGATCGCCACGGAGGGCGACCAGCGGTCGTGGTTGAAGATCAGCAGAGCGCCGAAGGATGAGGAGTAATGACGTGTGGCTGTGAACTGGCACGGCAGTGCCCAGAGGGTCGAAGTTCGTGAGTGAGTGGGACGATCGGTCCAGACAGGGCTTGGAGGGATCGGCACGGCACAGGAACTAGTTGTAGGTTCTGGAGTGGAGGTCACTGGCAGTAGCCGTCGGTGGGCGAGCTGCTGATCGCTCACTTTTGAATCAGCGGGCTGGCAAACAGGCCATAGCGTGAGAGTATTACGGAGTCGGCTGGTGTGTGTGGAGCTGACTGCGGGCGTGGTGACAAGTTCGTGAAAGGGCAAGGCGTGGTGTTGTAGCGTCGGTGAGCACAAGCCCTGAGGCGAGCGCGTGGTGAACCTCCCCGTCTCTCTTACGCACGAGCACCACTGGAAAACGGCACGCCCCGTTTCCCTCCTCGATTACTCCAGCGTTCCGCATCTTGTCGACATCTGGGTCGCCGAAAGGACCAGTGACGCCGCCATCAGCGACGGCGAAAAAGCTAGACGCTGTGAAGGCTGTGTTCCGCCTGCTGAAGGATGCCGGCATCAAGCCAGGCTCCTTTGCAGCGAAGGATCTGTTCCATCTTGACCTCGAAGCGATCCGGATCACGCTGTCGGAGCTCTTCGGAAAGCTGAAAGTGCTAGTCGCAGAGGCGGAAAGTCAGACGAAGGTCGAGACTAAGCTGGAAGCCCCGTTGACTCAGCTCCCTGGCTCGGCTTCACCAACTGGATCGTCCCAACACTCGCGCTACGCGTCAGCGACCTCGATGGCCGACTCTGACACCTCGGAAGGAGTCGAGTGAATGCAGCTTGGTCCATCAGGAGCTGCGATGCTGCAAACCAGATCGCAGCGGGTATCGAGCGCGATGTCCAGGGCAGAGGCTCCTGTGGCGGACAGCAGATCGAACGAAAATCCAGACACACTGCAGACGTTCTTCAACTCGGCGATGGAACGCTTCTTGAAGGAACAACG
>NW_008649008.1:392710-393219 GCF_000247585.1 Phytophthora nicotianae INRA-310 | reverse complement strand
CATCGTGCCCCGGGAAAACGTCGACTCGATTTTGTCGTCTATCGCGCTGAGGAAACAACCACGACAGCAGAGTCCAGCGGTGATACCTACCGTTGAACAAGGCGAAAAGCTGTTAGTCGTGAGTTTCGATGGATCAGCAAGGGTCAAGCGAGGCGGTGGAGCATGTAGCGCTATCGTCTGGAAGTTACCTGAATGGATTGTCGTCACCGCCGAATCGAAGTACTTGCTCGACCTGACGGTGAATGAGACGGAGTACCAGGGCCTGTTGTTAGGCTTCGATCTACTCTCCAGTTTAGAATGGGGACGCCTGATCATCTGCGGGGACTCCAACTTGGTGATACGGCAGATGCGATGCGAGATAGAGTGCAAGGCGCCAGGCCTGACTCCTCTTCGCCGACGGGCTCTAGATCGCCTGAGAACATGGCCGGCCCACGAGTTCCTGCACGTCAAGCGAGACTGGAACCAGAGCGCAGACAGGTTAGCCAACACTGCATTACATCAGCAAGAAG
>NW_008649008.1:387356-388685 GCF_000247585.1 Phytophthora nicotianae INRA-310 | reverse complement strand
GGGTCATATACTTCCGATGCCTGGCGAAGTCACTCTCGGTTGTCGCATACACCATCAAAGGAAAAAATATTCCGACTTCTGCCATGCTGACAGTTCGTATTCAGCAAACGAAACTTGTTCCCGAAGATACTTGATGACATGAAACTGGCATAACAGAATTCGAACGCCAGGCAGTGCCATCTTCAGCACTTCTATCTCAGTGAAATCCTTGTCGAAAACCACACACTGAATTTTCGACCACGATGCATTGTTTTTCTTAAATTCTTCAATCGCCGTTAATAGCGTGCCCGCGCGCTCAGTTTGTAGAACAGAATGCTGCACAGATTGACCCTTGCCAAAGGCATCGTGTACCATGAAAGAAAATATCTTGTACTTAGACGCATTTGTCCCATGCATCGCGTCAATCAGCATAACCTCGGGGAAGCAAAAAAAATACTCTCGCATATGGTGTGTCTGCATGGTTATACCGGTGGCAACTTTATATACGGCAGACATAAAGACCAAAAGCGTCAGTCAAGTATTCGGTAGGCTATACATTGAGAGATACTATGGTGATACCTTTTGCTCGCGATTCTCCACAAATACACGAGCAATATTACCAGGCGTCTCGTTAAACTCCATCATCCAAGTCCGTAGTATCTGCTTGCTCGTCGTCCCGGCAACTTCCTGCTCCTTGAGACGCCGAACAAGGTTGTGGACATCGCGTATCTTCATGCTACAATCCGAATTGTTATGGATAAATTGCAAACCAGATTTCTTCTTTGCCTCCATCTTTCGCAGGACATCCACAGTCTCCACCACAGCAGAAGGGAGCTCCGTCCGAACAGACGCGTATTGCTCGTAGTTTTGTCTAGTTCGAGGGTGATTGTGCTGCAGTTTGGCAACAGTGACACACAACGAAAAGATAGGGTCGTCTGCGCTACCTTTTACGACCCGGACACAAGCATTTATCTGTCACAAACATGCAAAATCCCATATAATATCGAAGATACCTAAAGCTCGAATGAACCCACCTGAGCCCACCTGAGCCCACCTACGTTATTGAGCTCATGTCTAATGCATACCTGCGCACCGCACTGTGTGGTTCTCACTTCTTGACGCGGTCGCTTGCCTTTTCCTCGCGGCTTGTATTTTCCAGCATACGTGCAGACCAATGTCTTGTTGTACACAATCCACTCGTTCGGGATTAACGGGTCCCTCGTCTTCATCTTCGCGATCTTATTGTTTCGCTCTCCCACATTGTTGTTCGTGCGCACGCGAAAACTCTGTAAGAAATTTTGATTTTACAAGTTAGTAATAGGGAGCCAACATTTAAATGTTAGCAGTGTA
>NW_008649008.1:383228-385296 GCF_000247585.1 Phytophthora nicotianae INRA-310 | reverse complement strand
AAGTGATGGTCTCCTCGCACATAGCCGGTAAGTTGGTGTACCTAACACAAAATAGCACTTAGTAAAAACAGATTAAGAAATTATGAAGAGTAGACATTGTCACCTTCTTGTCGTCTCCATCTCGACGAAGGAAAACAGTAGGTTTCCACTGACGAGTCACAGAAGCCACGCATGACGATTGGACACCTTTGGCGCACCCACGGAAGCAGAGTCCCGGTCGCTGCCATGCTGGCGGCTTCCATCTCAGCCTCGAAGCGGCCGTGCTCAGACCGGACGGAATGTTGGCTACAGGCTCCCATGTCAGTTCATGGTAAACTACCCACTGCACCAGATAGAATATGGCCGCATTAATCCAGCGCTTAGCCCGCACCTTCTCGAGAGCAAACTCACAGCAGTGTCGCCACTTCTCGTAGCAAACAATCCTCCACCGCGGCGTCTACGACTGGCCGAACTTCCGGCGTCTTCTTCATCACTACTAGACGGGTCCACCTGCTCCTGTGTTCCTGACACCATTTTCATAATAGTGACTAGGCACTGTTCTTTAAAGCGAATATGGTTACAAAAACCCATTACCCAACCACCCCAACAATCCCTTCGACCCATCCAATATTTTTTTTTTTAGAAAACCCGGGTTTTCCAGAAAGCTGGCTCAAAGGGGGGGGGGTCAAGTTTGTGTTTGAGATGCAAACGATAGGCTGGTGTGATCGGTACAATACCGGTATACCGGTGACATGGGGTCTACCGCTGAATTGGTTATAGACTATAACTCATCCTTCGAAGTAGTCAGCTGTAGTCGTGGGCAAAACTAGGGCCGTGGACAATACACGGATGTGAGCTGTTGTGAGTCGTATGACCGAAAGCCTCACACTTAAAGAGGAAAATGAAAAGTGAGATTAAGTTTGTTAGTGCCGCTGCTCCCTGAGGTTCGTCAATTGTTTAAGCGCTCTGTATCAGCTTCTCAAGCTGCGTCTCGTCGCTTCTTCCTTCACTTTACTCTCAACAGCACTCCTGCGCTTATCTTTTGATACGCAGCATCTCGTAGCAGCTAACCTTTCTCAGTCGTTGACCTTCAATGTCTTCAACTGCCACATCGACGATATGAATTCCAACATGAGCTGGACAATACGTGCATTGAATGCATGGACATTACCCGGATGATCAGCTGAACGATACGCGCATTGGACGCAATGGACGTTACTCGGATCGGACGCATGGACGTTACCTGGATAGTTATGACTCGGTTTCTTTTATAACTTACCAAATAAAATATTTTACAATCGTGGACAATACATGGATGGTGAGCTGGACATTACACGGATGCGACGTATGGACTGTAGCATTTCCGAAATATTAACCTTCGAAACCTTATCTCGTAATGGTATATGTTCACCCAGTCGGACAAGAACGACATCTAAGCAAGCTAATGTGTCGCCAAATCCGATGAACTTGACCATGCGCACCACCATGACGGCGAAGGTAGCACAAAGCCGAGGAGGGAACTAACCCAGTGTATTGTTCATACCAGTTCGGTGGTGTCTAGCTTGACCAAACTCTAGCTGCTAATAGGCTTTTTGAAAAGTGAGAAAACTGCGTCTAGTAAGTGCGATTGGTAGCTCGAGGAAAGTAACATTGTTAAGGAGGGATTGCTGAAGCCGTTGGTCTCTATACTTCGTTCGCGCTACAGTGAAAGAAAATAAAAGTATTTCTCTAATCGCAACCAAAATATTTAACACCACACGCACGAGATCCTCGCCTCGCTACCGCCAGTACGGCCATCAGTCGATACTCCAAAGTTATCGTGGGGATGAAGACGCTGCCCTGGTAAGGAAGCGCGTTCTGTCGTCAATATCCAGAGCTTCTCGGGCAACACACGACATTAGCTCCAGAGAATGATCGAAACAAAGCGTTTGTTATTGTGACGTGCTCGCGATTTGGGAGCTGGAACTCCCGAAAACCAACGTGTATTGAACAGTGTTGGTTGCTTTGATGCAGATTGTAAAGTGAACTATCTATTCTAATTCGCATACGCATCCGCCTGCCACCTCGGCAGTCCAGGGGATGTCGCCTT
>NW_008649008.1:380506-381553 GCF_000247585.1 Phytophthora nicotianae INRA-310 | reverse complement strand
GTCCTTGCTTGTCTTCTGCGGCAGCAACTGCAGGATGAACAATGAGCCTTGTTGCAGATCTGCTTAACTATAGTCGAACAGTGAGCCTGCCAACTACGTTGGCTGCGGGTTGGAGGAGCTGTCGTAAGATGTAAGCTTGATACCATCACAGTTATAAACTTTAACACTATACGCGTTATCTACAAAGTACGGCTGGAGTTAGATGCCCATGCAAGTTCCATTACCAGACAAAATGGAGTCAATCCAACGTCGACCATTGGAAACTCGAGAGTAGATACCAGGGAAACCTTCACGACCACACGTATCACCAATGCCCCAGCTCACTAGTCCAATTAGAATGTCCTCAGTTGTATCTGTCCCTTCTAGAATGAGAGGACCCCCTGAGTCTCCAAAACAAGAGTCCTGGTTAAGAACTCCACCTGCGCACACCATACTGGAGTCAAGTGAGACATTAACAACACACACTTCATCGCTCACGAGCTGGAGATCCACGCGCTGAAGCTCGAAAGAGTAACTGACGTTCACCTCGGAAATTGAGCCCCATCCCATTGCTGTAGTCCACGCCCCTGCTTTGAACTCGGAATCGTCAGGTGCGGCAAGCTTCACAGGCTTGAATTTGCTTGGTTTCTCTAGCTCGATTACTGCAAAGTCATTCGTGTAATTCGTATTATCGAAGTTCTCGGAGAAGTTTGGGTGGTTCATCACGGATAGGACACGAATATGCTCTCCGTCCACACTACCGTTGC
Organism: Phytophthora nicotianae INRA-310; assembly: GCF_000247585.1. Classification (NCBI taxonomy): domain Eukaryota; phylum Oomycota; class Peronosporomycetes; order Peronosporales; family Peronosporaceae; genus Phytophthora; species Phytophthora nicotianae. The sequence goes on along the minus strand of NW_008649008.1, from coordinate 380,807 downwards.
GGTAGTGGGATCCAATTGCCACCCAACGCATGTCGAGGCTCATGCAGTGTGACACGGTGAGAACGTGGGTCGGAGAGATGAGACTGCCGCCGCAAAAACTGGTGCCATCGGGCGTTGATCGAACGCCAGTAACATACGTCTTGGAGCCGATCGGAACGGTGTCTCCATCCAAAATGAGTTGGCGCTGTCCATAGGCAATCGTGAAATTGCATACGCACGCAACTGCGAAAGCAAGAGCGTTAAAACATGTTTTCGGAAATTTCATTTGTGGCATCCCTCTGCAGTAGTTTACGAGCGAATT
>NW_008649008.1:376688-378701 GCF_000247585.1 Phytophthora nicotianae INRA-310 | reverse complement strand
TTCTTCATTTCCCGCGTAGTCAGAGATCGTTCTTCGTCTTCAGAGTCGGCTTCGATAGCTGCGTGGTGGACCCTCAGAAGTCGCTGGCTTGGGTTGGCGGGCGAGGCAACCCTCGAGTCCTGGTTCAAGTCGGCGGTCATCGAAGAAACATCGCTGGCAAGGAAGAACGACGCAGTGGCCACCACCAAAAACTGAGTGAAACGCATGAGATTCTCTCGTGTAGGTTTGGTTCTTGAGCGTTGGGGAGGAGATTGCAAACTGAGGTCCAAGAAACTGCGCTGCAAAGGCCAATGGTGAATAGCACGCTGTTGTTGTGTCTTCGCTCGCAGTACCTTATGTTCCTAAATACTTATCTTATCTCGAGGCATGGGCTCGGAACAGAAAAAGCCAAAATACCCTTTGAATAAAAAAAAAAAAATGCTCAGTTAAAACCAAGCGAATTTGACCTGTGCTAGACCTCGGACTCGACATCTCGCACATTTTGTCCGTATTCGAGTCGGCTGTAGAAGCGTCCTGCCCATTCGTACTGAAATCCAGCGTGAGCTCGCCAGTACGCGAGTTCGTCGTGAACGTGTCCAACATGTCCGTACTCGAGTTGGCCTTACACGAGTCCAGCTTGTCTGTATTCGAGTTTGCCGTGGATGCGAGTCCCTCCTGCATAACATCGCTCGAATCCGTTGCGCAGTCAGTTTATAAAATGCTGGATTCGAATTCGTGGTGGCTGGTACGCCCGTATTCAAGCTTACACTGATTTTTTTTTTTTTTGGTTCGCGTTGAAAAGCGTCATATATCCGGCCAGCTTGCTAGCGCTTGAATTTGGCTAGTCTTCCTGATAGATAAAGGTTCGTAAAGCTATGCTTTCACACGCATCAATCGCTTTACATTTTACAACTAGGACGCTACCACTTTCTCTCTTATTTTAATATATCTTTTTGACCAAAGCCTTCAGAGTGACGTACTATCTCGAGTGGCGGTCACCTTCTACAGCATATCTGTTCGACGACCTCCATATGTATCCTTCGCTCGCCTCAACGTGCGGAAGTCACCTTCGACAGTGTGGGTACCCAAATGTTGGCGAGACTAGATACCTCATCGAGCTGGAAATCTTCAGTGATGAGCGCAACAGTTGAGAACGGATCTTCTTTATGCTGGCTCTGACTGTTATTATATAGAGGTTCATCGTTGCAGCTCCTAATGTTAGCACAATATAAGCCGCCTTCGCCGGCAGGTTGAGAACCGATGTCCAGGTCGTCGAACTGACGCAAAAGAACACCATATTAGATGACCAGCCACTGTTAAACAACTAACCCTTGTCTGAAAAAAGGCCGGAATCGATTGCGAAAATTGCTTAGAGCTGCATGTACGGATTGATTTTTTTTTCTCTCGACCGGAGCTTGAGCTACTAGACACTTGGTCCACGTTTAGTGGTGGGTGAGCTGATTGCGTAGTATCCATACTAGTGTCACCGACAGGCACGTTTGAGGCTCTAATCGATATTCTCAACGCGGGCAGGCAATCTGAACGCATGTAGAAACTCTAGTCGAGCGCCGGCACCCAGCAGCCCATAGTAATGGCCAACATACATTTTAGTAATCATTTGTAATACACTTTTCTCGATCCTGGAGGGTCTTCATATATTGTTGTATAGAATAGCCGGAAAGACTATCTAAATTACCCATTTTTCATCAAAACGGTACATGCATATATGATTTAAAATGTCCCATTAGCCCAAGCCTGCCTGCTCATCTGTGACTGAAGCACATCGCTATTTGTTGTTAGTACTAAATTACGTCTGGAAGGCATCCAGCGGGCTAGAGCAATCATCGATTTGCAACCTTGTATTACCACGTGGATCGAGCGAAAGAAAACTAAAATACCGAGTCGAGTGTCGGTATTACCGACACTCGTAGGGATTGGTGGGACAGTGTTGAATCGTGTATAATTCTCGTGTCTCATGGTTTACGGCACGTGTATGACCTGCTACGATCGTAAACAGAATATTCGGTTCTTTTT
>NW_008649008.1:372427-374243 GCF_000247585.1 Phytophthora nicotianae INRA-310 | reverse complement strand
GAAACTTACAGCCCAAGAACAGGGATCAAAGTTATTAAGAACACTAATAACTTTTATTCTTCAAAAACAGAAGTGTTTTATTTGTTTTTATTGCGACCAAGCCGCTATCTATGTTTAACTATCTAGCATAGTTAAACCTAATCAAATGTATATCGTGTGGCCCTCAGACTATGTACTGAGGCCATTGTTAACTCTACAAGTCATGTACTGAGAGCCTGTTAACTCTTCGAGTACGCCGTACCCATGTGTGCGCCGCACCCGTGTAACCCGTTACATTCCCAGTGTAACTTTTTTATACAGATGGTTGAAGTACAGTTCCGCATCGATTAATGGCCCCTACGGAAGCCCTATGATAGATTTGATGGGACAAGTGATAGCGTTCACTGATCTGGGGATGTAGACGGGATCGCTAGACGAGACGCAACGTTTTGCTGCTCATCTTTAAGTATTCCAACGCGCAACAACAGCCACTGCCACGCTCGCATCGATGTGCCGGGTTTCACTGTTAAGAGAGTGTGCTTTGTAATAGATGTGGTTTAAGTCATACAAATCTGAAGTGGATCAATGCAGCTGTTTTACGTACACATACCACGTAAAAATACAATATTATTTTCAAACCTTTTAACACGAGTCAGCTTGTTCTCTACTTCTGTGATGGGCAAATTCCGCTGAATAATCCAGCGCATCCATTGGTAGATATTGAGGGTGATCACAAACCCGAACATGTCGATGGTTGGGGTGGTGGTAGCGGCTTGGAGTTCAGCTCGCTCGTGTAGCCAGCATGCATGTGACCTAGGAGATTGCTGTAGCCACTGCCGCTGGATTGTTTACGCTTACACCCACACTTTTGCACTGGAAGAGCCCTTCACTGAGATCGGAGTAGAAGAAGGAGCACAGCTGACGCGACGTCATCGTAGGTGTTGGGGTGAGGAGGGTAGTTTTGGTTTGGAGTTCGAATTTGTAAGTGAGTTAGGAGTCGATCGTCCGTGCAACCGCGTTGGTGATGAATGGTGGCGGAGTAAGCTTCAAATGGTTGGTAGGAGGACAAACAATAAAATAGTATTATCTGTTATTTTGCATTGTATTGAAAACAGCAACAGGCAATAATAAATTATTAAATAAATATAATATCAATGCTATTGATATTATATTATTATCTCCATGCCCTGCGCTACTCTGCATGAACCTCATCAAAGCACCCCCGTTCAGGTCGGAGTTGATCAACTGCGAAATACCCAGCGTTGAGGCAAATTCCTCCTTGGTCGTCAAGTTCTTCATCATGTTCTTCATTTCCCGCGTAGTCAGAGATCGTTCTTCGTCTTCAGAGTCGGCTTCGATAGCTGCGTGGTGGACCCTCAGAAGTCGCTGGCTTGGGTTGGCGGGCGAGGCAACCCTCGAGTCCTGGTTCAAGTCGGCGGTCATCGAAGAAACATCGCTGGCAAGGAAGAACGACGCAGTGGCCACCACCAAAAACTGAGTGAAACGCATGAGATTCTCTCGTGTAGGTTTGGTTCTTGAGCGTTGGGGAGGAGATTGCAAACTGAGGTCCAAGAAACTGCGCTGCAAAGGCCAATGGTGAATAGCACGCTGTTGTTGTGTCTTCGCTCGCAGTACCTTATGTTCGGCAAAACTAGGGCCGTGGACAATACACGGATGTGAGCTGTTGTGAGTCGTATGACCGAAAGCTTCACACTCAAGGAGGAAAAATGAAAAGTGAGATTAAATTTGTTAGTGCCGCTGCTCCCTGAGGTTTGTCAATCGTTTAAGCGCGCTGTATCAGCTTCTCAAGCTGCGTCTCGTCGCTTCTTCCTTCACT
>NW_008649008.1:368422-372327 GCF_000247585.1 Phytophthora nicotianae INRA-310 | reverse complement strand
CGCCCACTACTTCGGCTTACACGTTAGCGCACGTGTATGAGGTAGCGTAGTTTGCTTAACTTAGATTAATTATACTTCTTTCCCCGAAACAACATTGAAAACAAAAAATTTATTGACCAATCAAATGCGAGCAGAAACATATATCAGCCAATCATCGTCCTAGAAAAATGTATTCAATCAGACACATTTCTACGTCGATCATTCAGTCGTAGAAAAACATCTGAAAGGATGGAGACGCCACCAAGGCACCGAAGGGCGAGTGCGCCTCGTGCGGTAAGCTGGTGTCTAAGTCGAACATGGCCAAGCACCGTAAGGTGTGCGGCAAAAAGAAGGCACCAAAGACGCGCAAGGTCATCAACCGTGAGTCTTACAAGCGCCATAAGGACAACATCCTGAACAAGCGCTTCGAGCAGAGGGCGTTCAACCGGTTTCGTCGTCTCGAGGGTACTTTTTAATTTATTGTATTTTATTATATTTTTTGTTAAATTCTAATATAAATATTGCAGTTGCCAGAGAACAGCTAGTCACGTTGAGCAATAAGCCTCTCGGTGTTGAGCCCATAAAAGTGAAGCACTGGACCCCTGCATCAAAAACGAGCCTTCTTCACGGTATTAGTAAGGATCCGAATCTCTTTGCGTTCTGTCTTAACCCTTTCGCGAGCCACTTTGGTAAACTATAGTATAAAAATCTAGGATAGTCGGTATCAAAAGAAGGCATTTTGCCTCCTTTAAGGCGAGGGATGGACCACCTTCATATCTTCGAAGTGTGATTGGTTTTTCTATGCCCATAACGACCTGTCGTAAACGTAGTTAATTATAAAAGGAGGTATTTTGCCTCCTTTGATATGGATACATCGTCGTCCTTAGTTGAAAACCAGGAAAAGAGAGCACTTTGCTTCCTTTTATCGCGAAAGAGTTAACACTCTTCGGGAGCGGTGCAAGAAATTGTACAAGTTCGGACCTGCTCACGTGGAGTGGCTCAAGTTCTACAAGGCGATAATGTTCAGTGAGAAGATTCATTCGACGGCATGCGACTTTGATAGTTCGACGCAAGAGATGTACGACTTCAAGCTTGAAACGGTAACTGCGTTCAATCAATTGAAGACCCAACTCGAAGCTGACACGGTCGGCCTTACAGAAGACGTTGCGGCCGGCCTATCGGATGCAGCATACGAGAGTTAGATGAACCGAATTCGTAGGGCCCGACGGGACAAAGAAGAAGGTGGAACCAAGTTTAGCCATCTCCAAAATCGGTTGCGTATGTACCGCAAGCGAGTGGAAAAGCACCTCGCATCGGTTTCTCTCCTTGTAGCCAACTTTCAAGCGAAACAAGAGAAAGCTCAAGCCGTGCGAGACGAGGAACTTGCCAAGCTGAAAAAGGTCATCGAGGAGTTCGAGAGTAAAGGGCCGTGTGCGACGTATGAAGAGTTCAAGGAGTCCGAGAAGCATCGTAGGTCTGATGCCTAATCAGGCAAGAGTAGGGAAGTGACTATCCCCCCTGATATAAAAATGATGAATTCTACGAGTTCCACCAGTAACCTGATAGTTTTAAATACCAAAAACTACGCGCTTGTATGAAGTAGTACGAGACAGTCATACCAAAAACTACGAGTTCGTATGAAACCTTCTTCACAGAGAAGTACAATACTCTGGTAGATCCTCCGCTGGTCGGGTATTGTCGATACGGTTCTTGCGGTCCTTTCTAATGAAGGAAGCTAGCATCGCGTTTGTTATCGTAGTCGGTGCGTCAGCGTTTTCAACCATTACGTAGTTTTAGTGTAGTAGGCACGGTACACTGGGAGCACGTTCTTCTTCCACAGCAAGTGGTCAGTTTCTCCAAGAATATTGGCGACCAGACCTCTATCTTCACCGAGCAATTTTGCCACGCTGTACCAGCTCCTTGTCAATCCAGCATTTGTACGTTCAGCCAATGTCCACATTGACAGCGGCTTGACCAGATGAAGCGATTTGTCATGAATCCACCACATTAAGCACAGTTGTGCCCAGTCCTGAAGCGCAGGAACTACGGATGTGTTTGGTGGTTCAGGTAGCTCTTCCTCCGCACGGTCCTCAGAGCCGTCTTGGACACTGGAGGAAGGCGATAGTGTGGATGGAGCCGCTAGTTTATTGATTTGGGCTTTCATTTCCAACATCAGATTTTCCAGGCGTCGAAGGTGTTTGAGAACTGGTCCTTCTTCCGTATTCTTGGCGGCTTCGTATGGGGCGCTTGGACAGCCATGTAAATAAGTCTTGTCTGGTGCCAAACAATCTGCAAGTTCATTATCTTCGGATTGAATCGTGACGTCGAGCAAGCACCGAACCAACGTTTCGGTTGACTCGGAAACATTACACCCGGCCCACCATTTGATCATACGAAGCGACCAGCGGCGAGCGGGCTGTGCGTACATGAATCGGTATTAGGCGCCGGCACGACGAAATGTGTGCGACTTAAACCAACTGTTGGTCCAGTGCTTGGAAACGTAGCCAGGGATCTCTTTACCATCTCTGTTAAGGCCACGAACGATGCAGTTGAGCAGGTTGTTGAAAACTTGCTCGGACATCTTCTTTCCCCAGCCTACGCCCACCTTTTTATAACCTGTTGCTGTGTCGTTTGTCTTCAGCACCTTTTTGCTAATGTTGTTCAACGCTGGGAAGACGTAATCATCATCACACCAATGATGTCCTTTACGCTGGGAAGCATAGTACACCCAGTTGACCAAGTGCAGGTATGCATTGATTGCAAGTTCGTCCTTGGACATGTGGTGCGAATTTTACATGCGTCCTTCAGTGACGGCCGTTTTGCGATTGAAGAGCGCATACGTCCCATACTCAATAACCTCATCCGGAGAAACGACACTGCAGTGGGTCTGGCGAAGAGTGACGCCCTTCCACTGGAGATCCAAAACTTCATTGGTGCGACACATGCCATAGAATGCGAAAGATGAAACAGCCTTGAACCACACACGACTTTCTTCGCTGAATCCCTCAACTCCCACAGGAGAATCCATGAACGCATGAAGAACTATGATCATATCCAAAGATATCGGAGCCGCTTTAGCTGGCACATACTCTGATGCTTTCTTCTTCTTGAGCCCACGCATGAATTGACGCACAAACGGGTCTCGAGCGAATTTCCGTATCCGCGCTTTTCTCCAGACTCGTCCTCGCGTACACTCCACGTGTTGACATCGGTTTCGTCGCTGTTTTTGGTGAGAAGAATAGTAGCTGGCGATCCCAGATCTCGTCTTCTCAGCTGTTTGCAGCAAAATCGAACTGGAAGCCGAGATACTCTGTAAATATGCTACCAAAGAGACTGGTAGTTCGTAGTGGCGCTCGTGCCAAGGGTCGGTGTAGCCGTTTGTAATGCAAAAATTGGAAAACTTCTTAAAACTGGCTTCGTAGGCAGTCTGCGTAGCCTTCTTGATCACCTCGTTGGCCGTATGCTGACCGTCTTTAGCCAACTCATGGATCTCCATCTCGCTCAGAGACGTCAGATTGAAACCTGACCATGTGTTGCATCCACGGGCCACGACTGGACCGTCGTACCTTTTTGTATGACTAGAACATTTTAGTATGAACGCGTACTTTTACATCTGACGCGTACTTTTCCGTAAGACTCGTTCTTTTCAGTATGAATCTTCACTCTCCAATAAATACCCACGACAAAAAGTTTAAAAAAAAATTGTGAAAAAATGTGTCAAAAAATCGTGATGCTGATTGGTCAAATAACACCAAACAACCGCTTTCTCTAGCTCGATTACTGCAAAGTCATTCGTGTAATTCGTATTATCGAAGTTCTCGGAGAAGTTTGGGTGGTTCATCACGGATAGGACACGAATATGCTCTCCGTCCACACTACCGTTGCGGTAGTGGGATCCAATTGCCACCCAACGCATGTCGAGGCTC
>NW_008649008.1:365617-367537 GCF_000247585.1 Phytophthora nicotianae INRA-310 | reverse complement strand
TTTAGCGCGGCACGCCAGGTGCCCGTGTCCAAACGTTTTTGTTGCCTGAAGCAGTAAAAGCATAGGAATAAATATGTCATCATTACTCGATAATGGAGTGTCTGATGTCATAAAGTCACTTGGGATACTTATCCCATTACGAAGAAGAAGGTGGTACTGAGATAGTATCTGTGGAGGTCTGTATCCTATCTGGCAGTGGGTGCCTTCCAAAACTGTCCTGAAACGGTTTTATCAGCTTAATCGATAACTTATTTTAAATTACAAAATAGTTTAATGCGTATCAAATCGGTTGCTGGAACGCGACCTTCGGGTATAGTGAAGTTCAGTCATGTGTTTAATCACGTTGCTACTTAAAAGTTGCATTTAAATAGTTTGATGAGACCAAAACGTGGTCTCACCAAACAATTCACCGCGATTAAACTTTAATACGCGACTTTTTATGTCGGTTCTGGAAGGCACCCAGCTGCTAATGTAACCTTAAATTTTATATTTAATAAGATCAGGAAAAATACAATTAAACTCATTATAACGGTGTTACTCCAATAAATAATTCACTGTTGCCAATAATGTATTGAATAGTCTGCACTGATTATTATTTGTCGTCGTCCAATCGGACGATAGAAAATGCAGGCCAAACAATATTTGCAATATACATCAATTGTTATAGGAGTATTGTCCTTGTGGGCAAGCAGATAGTGCCTCTGCGAACTAGGCAGGAGATGCACAGGCGCACAGGTCAAGCTCATACTAACGTTATCTTTGCTGAAGTTCAGAGTCTCGTCATGCGAAGCACATCTTTGGTTTGTAGTTTTTCTAACTTCCAAAGGAATTATGACATTATTCTTATCAAAAATCTTGTGTCGGTTGATCAGCTCGCCTAACTACCCAACAATAGCACTCATGTGAAATTAATGCTAAGGAGAACCTTGCTGCTCAAGGGGATTTGCGCGAGCTGATAATTGTGATTTATTACCCATTATTTCTAAATAGAGAGTGGATTGTGTGCCCATCTGAGCGTGACTCGTTTTTACGCCGCCAATTTTGGCAGTTTACTGCTTAATCCGGACCGCGTATACATGTACACTTCGAAAATGTGTGGTTCCCCCCATTCAAGCATTTAGCGAGCGGCGAGGATGAATAGACCTGCACGCCGGGCGCCAAAACGCAGGCATCACACTACTGGAAGCGACGAGAGCGATGATAGCAATTCATTAGAAGAGTGGGCGATGCCTTCTCGAGGAGCGAGCATCCATACATCGGATACCTCTAGTCAGTTCGACACTCAGAGCTCTCGGGACAATGAAGGCGATCATACAACAGACACCTCTGTCTCTCAAGCACTTGCCCCTCCAATTGAGCGCACGCAGTTTGACTCTTGGGAGTCATTTCATTCTTGAATGAATACAGCGCGATGACGAACCAGGTTTGCTACACTGCTAACATTTAAATGTTGGCTCCCTATTACTAACTTGTAAAATCAAAATTTCTTACAGAGTTTTCGCGTGCGCACGAACAACAATGTGGGAGAGCGAAACAATAAGATCGCGAAGATGAAGACGAGGGACCCGTTAATCCCGAACGAGTGGATTGTGTACAACAAGACATTGGTCTGCACGTATGCTGGAAAATACAAGCCGCGAGGAAAAGGCAAGCGACCGCGTCAAGAAGTGAGAACCACACAGTGCGGTGCGCAGGTATGCATTAGACATGAGCTCAATAACGTAGGTGGGCTCAGGTGGGCTCAGGTGGGTTCATTCGAGCTTTAGGTATCTTCGATATTATATGGGATTTTGCATGTTTGTGACAGATAAATGCTTGTGTCCGGGTCGTAAAAGGTAGCGCAGACGACCCTATCTTTTCGTTGTGTGTCACTGTTGCCAAACTGCAGCACAATCACCCTCGAACTAGACAAAACTACGA
>NW_008649008.1:362205-362712 GCF_000247585.1 Phytophthora nicotianae INRA-310 | reverse complement strand
TGATTTTGAGGAACCTGCATCCCTCTTCCTTGTTCAACTTCTCCAGAACCCGATTAAGAAACTTGTGCTTCTCAATCCAATCACACACGACATACTAATCTCAACAGTGGAGCTTTGCTAAGAGGCTTCGATCGGAGACGGACAGATCGCAATCGGTTTGAGGCGATGCAGTCGCATGAAGAGTGGGTGGTGGAACATCGGCGGTGGGTTGGCCGCCGTGGAGAAGTGAGAGAAAGAAGGATCTGCAGGAAGGCTGCAGATTTCAAGGCGGAGGTGAGTAGTTATCATATACTGGTTTCATAGCCATTTTTTTCACCGCACGTAGATAGTACGCTGAGGACTGTCTATACCATTACGTACCCTGAATGCACTTTTTCTTAACTTTCTCTGTACAAGGGATAGAGCACCAATCTTTAAATAGTTTGATGAGACCAAAACGTGGTCTCACCAAACAATTCACCGCGATTAAACTTTAATACGCGACTTTTTATGTCGGTTCTGGAAGGC
>NW_008649008.1:347555-348986 GCF_000247585.1 Phytophthora nicotianae INRA-310 | reverse complement strand
AATAAAACACTTCTGTTTTTGAAGAATAAAAGTTATTAGTGTTCTTAATAACTTTGATCCCTGTTCTTGGGCTGTAAGTTTCCTTCAGATAAGGAACTTAGTTTTAGGGACTCTTGGAGTCGTACGTCTGCGTCTGACGCTTAGCTACGGCTGCCCCACCGCAAGGAATACCTTAAGGTATAGACAGCCCCCAAGGGATTAATTCCATGGTACTGCGGAACTCGCTAGATGTTAGACGTTTTTTGCTCACGTATTTTACGAAAGCCGTAGAGCGATGCGAGCGGCGAACATCCATTACGGTAAATTGAAACCGTAAATTTACCAGAGCATTTTTGCCCGCATACATCTTTGCTTAACTCTGAGTATCAGGTTTGAGAAGGCAACGACAACTTGCTCCAGCAGTCTGCACAACGATCGTGTCAAAATGCATTCAACACTGAACAAGATGTCGAGACACCACATTGAAATCGCCCGGGAAGGCGTTCCCTTTCAATGTAATGCGACCTAGCCCCCCTCGGTTGGCCAACACTGCTGCTATCGCGGGCAGACACACTGTCCACACAGCAGTCATTATTCTCATAGAAGTTGCAGTTTTCGATGGGAAAACACGAGTTGATTCCTCCACTTGGTGCTGTCTGCAAGCATCGATATAATCCTCGGTAGCTTTAACCATATGAAGAGGTACCACCTGCTGTCATACACGGGACGTAGCTTCGTGGTGGCGCAGCTCCGTGTCTTAACCTACGAGCTCCACGTCGTCCGTCTTGAGATGGTGTGCGCAAGTCTACAATGCGGTACAGTGGTGTGGTCTACATTATATCCGTGTATAGTTATGCCACCTCTTATTTAACATACAAATCCTTTTATAAAAGACTGCAATCTATCGGCGCAAACAAGTGTTGCGATACGCTATTCCGCCCGAAATAGCGTATAATACGATATCATTTTTTACGTATCGTCCACCATTCCCTACCACAATGTCCCGTTTTTAATCGGCTGAGCGCACAGAATTAGCGTTAAATACGTGAGGACAAAGTGTCTATACCTCGTTCATGGATACTCCCTCGATACAATGTAAGCTGCTAATTTCTAACATTAGCCACCATAAGAGGTGGCATTGACGAAGAAAGGGACATCAGCACTTTCTTGGCAAAAAATGTCAGCAAAAACGTGAATAAAATAGGAGCAGGGCTCTTGCAAGTAAGTTCGACTCCTCCAAATATACCATGGTACTTACAGTATCGATGAGGGCTCACCCACCGGCTTTTGCGCAAAACGAAAGAGCAAAAATGATGCAGCAGGAAATATAAAATCGTGCAAGAGGCCACACGCAGAGTCTGGGGGGATTTATGTAGAACCCCACACTTTCTAGCAGTGCGTAGGCGTTATGATAAACCCTCCTGCGTGATTTTACAATATTTACGTTTAATT
>NW_008649008.1:341552-344703 GCF_000247585.1 Phytophthora nicotianae INRA-310 | reverse complement strand
CCACTGCGTCGTTCTTCCTTGCCAGCGATGTTTCTTCGATGACCGCCGACTTGAACCAGGACTCGAGGGTTGCCTCGCCCGCCAACCCAAGCCAGCGACTTCTGAGGGTCCACCACGCAGCTATCGAAGCCGACTCTGAAGACGAAGAACGATCTCTGACTACGCGGGAAATGAAGAAAATGATGAAGAACTTGACGACCAAGGAGGAATTTGCCTCAACGCTGGGTATTTCGCAACTGATCAACTCCGACCTGAACGGAGGTGCTTTGATGAGGTTCATGCAGAGTAGCGAGTATCTGAAATACCGAGCGTACATGGACTTCTTGAACGACATGGCCAAAAACTCGAAGTACAAGGATTTAGTGCGGCAGATCAAGGCGAAATAAAGAAGCCGACGACGTCAACAGAAAAGCGCGTCTTCGCTAGGAAATTGATGAGGAGTCGAGTTGTAGTATGGTACGCAGGTGGGTACTTAAACTCAAAACAATCACAAATGGAAGAAGAAGAAAACAAAAACTTGCTGGGAGTCAGCCACTGATCGAGTCTACGATTGAATCGAATGTTATAGCTACAAAATAAGTGATTCCCACTTCGACATGATAATTGTGGAAACATTCCAGAAAGGTTCATTATCGGCCGGACGTATGCTGCGGAGATTGCGATGCGGGCGTGGTGAGGCGGGTGTTATCGATGCGGGAAAATCGAGAATAACTGCATCCTAGCTAAACTACGGCAGCTCGACGAGTTTGATACGGCGCGTTGATAGCTGGTTTTATATGTTTTGCAGTGTCGGTTGGCCTCGGTTGGCCTTGGCGACAGCAACACCATCTCTAGCCGTAGTGAACTCGGAGGCAGAAGGACAAGGCACAGTGTATAGCTGTTGAACTGCGTATCCTCTGGGGTTGGTTGTGCGACGTTGTTTTCAAACTTGCCATGTAAGAAGTAGAGGATGAGAAGTCTGGCATATACTTCGTCTTGATTCCGGCGATGTTGCCAGTCCCTTCTTCATCCACAACTTGCTTATCTTGACTCACAGAAATCAGGTCGAGCTCAAAATTATCACTGATTCAGTCGGGTGAGCTGGGATCACAGTACATGTACTTTGGTTAAACCCTAAAACGAGCCTAGAACATAAGCAGTCATCTTCATCGAAATCGAAAATAAGCAAGGAGACTCACTGAAACTTGCATATTTCTCTTCGACAAAAGGGTGGATCACCATGGGAGAAGATGAAGGAAAGGCATGCTCCGATATAACAAAGGGCATCTGCCTTGTGGAAGTACAGATGTGCGGGCACATTACTTGTTCATGGATATTGCCTCCATACAATGTAAGCTGCTTATTTCTAACATTAGCCACCACAAGAGGTGGCATTGACGAAGAAAGGGATATCAGCACTCTCGTGGCAAAAATGTCAGCAAAAACGTGACTAAAATAGGAGCAGGTGTCTTGCAAGTAAGTTCGACTCCTCCAAATATACCATGGTACTTACAGTATCGATGAGGGCTCACCCACCGGCTTTTGCGCAAAACGAAAGAGCAAAAATGTTGTAGCAGGAAATATAAAATCGTGCAAGAGGCCACACGCAGAGTCTGGGGGGATTTATGTAGAACCCCACACTTTCTAGCAGTGCGTAGGCGTTATGATAAACCCTCCTGCGTGATTTTACAATATTTACGTTTAATTACGCAAAGCCGGTGGAGATGCGCTAAAAGTATTGAAAAAAAAAGAAAAAAAGAAAGAAAAAAAAACCTGCTTGCGATCGTCAGTTTCTGGCTTCACGAAAGATGAAAGCTTCATCCGTTGTGTACAGCCATGCGCACTTCGCAGCGAAGGCACAGATGATTAAAAAGAACCGAATATTCTGTTTACGATCGTAGCAGGTCATACACGTGCCGTAAACCATGAGACACGAGAATTATACACGATTCAACACTGTCCCACCAATCCCTACGAGTGTCGGTAATACCGACACTCGACTCGGTATTTTAGTTTTCTTTCGCTCGATCCACGTGGTAATACAAGGTTGCAAATCGATGATTGCTCTAGCCCGCTGGATGCCTTCCATACGTAATTTAGTACTAACAACAAATAGCGATGTGCTTCAGTCACAGATGAGCAGGCAGGCTTGGGCTAATGGGACATTTTAAATCATATATGCATGTACCGTTTTGATGAAAAATGGGTAATTTAGATAGTCTTTCCGGCTATTCTATACTGCAAGAGAGCAAATCCAAAACACAAACTACCGTCTTCTGATGAGGTGTGACCAAACCACTCTATATGTGTTCCTTTGAGGTTTTGTATGTTTGAATATTTCCCTCTATACAGCAATTTATGAAGACCGTCCGGAATCGAGAAAAGGGCATTTCCAATGACTACTAAAATGTGTGTTGGCAATCACTATGACTGAGTTCAGGTGCTGGCGGATGTCGGCACTCGACTGAAGTTTCCTACACTTCTAACCAGCGGGTTAGATTCAATCACCAGAGATACGCCTGGTTACAGTCAGAATAGCGGCCAGTAAACCGCCAAACACTTTCATATCCACTTACTCGGGCGGGACTAGCATTTTCCGCCTTAAATCAGGCCCACCACGCCAGTGTAAAGCCAACGGAGATTAGGCAAACTATATAATTAACAGGTAATTCGATGATCATAGGACACCGTTAAGGCTGAGAACCGAAGAGAATTACGCCAGAATAATCGCACTAGAATAACGGAAAGGCGTTATACATGTAAATTTTGCATTTATTAAGATGCACCAAATGCAATGGTTCGCGAAATGGTTGGCGTTTGGCGGTTCTCACTGACCGTATTGCTTGTTATAGTTCTCACAGCAAGCCGCCTGTCTTGCATAATGGAAACTTTTATGATTTCGGCCGATTTCACGACCTGGCAGCAAAGGTTTTCACTTGCATGGCGGATTTGTTGCCACAGCTACCAGAAAAGTCAACCTGATTTATTGTGGTTTGCAGACTTTTTGGCACTTTCGATTGTAATTCGTACGACTTTTCAAGTACTAATTATCAACAAATCGTACTCGAGTACGATTTAGTACAAATCATGCATCATCTTTCCGGCAGCTAGTAGTGCGGTCAAGCATTTAATGCACGACTTAGCACATCGAATACGAAATAAAGATCAGTTT
>NW_008649008.1:337066-338257 GCF_000247585.1 Phytophthora nicotianae INRA-310 | reverse complement strand
ACTAGGTTTGGCAAGTACTGAACCCATTTGCAGTGATACCAGTAGAGAGATTCAACTATCTCCAGTTTTTACTCTCGCAGAATTGCTCAAATCTTCATCCTCGGGTGCAAAAGCAGCTCCAACTACTTCTCAGAATGTGACCATTTGTGAATCTACAACCGAAAAGCCATCCATGAGCGATACATTTCGTGCTTCCCAAATTCCAACTCGAATACATACCGAAATTACTCCCGAAATCTGGCTGCAACCATGCCACGAGCACCAGACAAAGTGGACCGAGATGATTCAATTATTTCGCGAGAAATATCCAGACAGTGATATTAATGCTAACTCATTGAGGTGTCGACTGAAAGTAAAAAAAGACCGGTCTCGAAAGCTTGTTCGTGCTGAAGATGATAATCCTACCAGTAGCCTCGTTCCGGTTGCAGTTGCTTTACCGAAGCCAACAAAAGTGACAGCTTGTGAAAGATGTCGGAAAAAGAGGAAGCGATGTGGTGATGCAACTCAAAACGACAAGTGTGAGCGCTTACAGAAGACGAGTAGCTCTAATATTCAGGCCTTCTTTCGGTCTCAAGCTTGAGCTTAGATTATAATATTTGAATACACAGGCGGCATAGTACTGTACATTCACACTGACTTAAGTTTTGTAAAGAAGGTTCGAGTTGATTTTTTGGATTAGAGCGGGGACTCGAAACGTTTTATAGAAACTATAACGGTGGCGAGCGGTCACAAACGGTGACAAGCTGTCGCAAACGGTGTCGGAAGATTCCGGGGCATTTACGACAAACCCTAGAATCTTTTTTTTTTTTTACGAAAGAAAGAATTGTAGATTTCTTCAGAAGTTCATTACAATAGTGTACTAATGTTTGCAGTACAAATTACAAACGTAGACTCGTAGCGATCGTAAGTACTGCTTGAACGAGTAGGCGTCTTATATTCACATCTTGTAGTCTGTATACTAACTGTTTCATAAGAATCTGAAGGTTAATCACTATCGCGTCAACCCATACACACAACAAACATACATCGTATTGCCAATTTTGCTGTTTTCGCTGCCCCTTCCTCCCTTTAGCCGTCAAGGAAGATGCCCTTCAACAATGATATCCGCGCCTACTTCTACGAGCCTCTCGACGAAGGCCGCTACCGATGCAAACAGTGCGGTAGTGAGCGAAAGAAGCTCATCAACTTGGG
>NW_008649008.1:332369-334231 GCF_000247585.1 Phytophthora nicotianae INRA-310 | reverse complement strand
AGTAGTCTAGTCAGTTTACCTTTGCTTTCCACTGAGCAAGCAATACAATCGGCTAAACGTATGGAAGTGCCAGCATCCCTAACTGTGACTACCGTCGACGTCTCGTGGACGTACTACAAAGTCGCCTTTAGTGAATCCGCGTTCACACGATGATGAAACCGGACCGTCGCGGCAATACCGCAGAAGAAGATGCTCCAAGACCCGCAGACATCAACATCATGGATGTACCTTTGATCATTCCGATGGTCGCGGCCCGATTATCGTCCATGTCCTACTCTGCGTTAATCAAGTGGAAAAAAGTTCGTGCTGAGTATGAAGAGAGTGTCAATGCCCGCAGCAATGAAGACAACGAACGCTATGAGCGGTTGAAGGAATCTATCAAGAGTACAGTTAACGAAAGAATGTTGAGGCTCTTTACACTAGAAATTCGCCCGACGCTGTGACTGAAGACCGAATTATGTCTGAAGTCCAGGTGATTGTTGAACGTGTTATGAACGACGCGCTTCCCAACATCGATCAGCTCTTTAACAAGAAGCTTCGCCTCAACATTTCTGAGACTGATGTCAATGAGCGTGTACTACAGTATTTGATGCTGTGTAACCAGTTGATCGAGGAACACGGCTTGGTGGCCTGTTTTGAGGGCCAGCACGGCCAAAAGGATAAGTTGAAGCTGTTGATTGAGTCACAGACGACCCGGGAGCCAAAGAAGATGTGAAAACTGCTATCCGCTTCCAAGAGACAGTGGCTCGTAGTGACCAGTTCAAGCTTCATGATCTGACCCTAGAAAAGCCGTTGGAGCAGGACATCGAATTTCGTCGTCGCAAACGCTCTCGCTATGAGGAACAGTTCGCCGAGTCTGAGAAGGTGCCCAAACAGCAGGATCAGACTGGTTTGAGTGGCCAGCATCGCCGTCGCCTGTGTGGTCATAAAGAACCTAAGGGCAGTCGTAGTGGAGATGCCGATTGAACGACAAGATCTGTAATTAAACAAGACTCGGAGAAGAAGCGGTCCCATGTACCGAAAAACGATTGTTGGAAATGAAGTGGCCCACACTGTGTGTCGAATTGCCCAACTGCGTCCCCTGAGGAGAAGAAGGAACTACCGAAAAAGTTTCATACTTCTCGACAGGACTAGAGCAGAATGAAGCGAATTAAGAAACGTTTGGGTGGGGCGAACGCCATAATGCTGATCGACGTATGTGAACTGTAGTACTGTGCTGACGCGGGCTCGGGCAGATGTCTGCTGAGTCGAAGCAACTTCAATATGAGGCTTGACGAAAACGCGAAGTCTGTCCCGTTGAGCACACCAGTGATTGAAAAAGCTGTCGGTGCCCATGATGTGGAAGCTCCTGAGTCTGTAATGTTAACAATCTGTCTACATAATGCTGGTGGGCCTGTGGAGCTTGGAGAACCCGTGACTGTTTTCATTATTGAGCAAGATGATGATGAATTTATCGTTGGGAACGACGTGTTGCTCTCACTCGGAATTAATGTGGACAGACAACTGGAGCAACTCGCTGGTAGTAAACTCGATGATGACCAGGACTCCATCTCGAGTGTTGATGCATCCGAACTGGTCATGCAATTGATCTTGACTTGCAGGAAGGTCTCGAAAAATGGCTTGATGCTGCACTGCAGAATAGGTTTCCGGAGGATTTGGGTCAGATCACGAAGAAGTATGACATTTGGCGGTTTGTTCTTTGTAACGACCCTCCTGTCAAGGTGCCTCCGTACAAGCTTCGCTTGAAACAGGAAGCAAAGCTTTTCCGGTGCAAAGCTCGGCAATATGGACCTCTACAGAGTGCGTTCCTGAAAGCGTTCAACAATACTTTGGTGGACCTCGGCTGGGTCTACAAAAACCCG
>NW_008649008.1:327861-330429 GCF_000247585.1 Phytophthora nicotianae INRA-310 | reverse complement strand
TGAGAACTGTTATTTATCTTTATGTTTTGGGTTTGGGTTTCCTCCTAAAGTGATATTCTAAATGAATGGTGATTGCCAACGAGTGGTTGGCAGAATCCTGTTAAGATAATTGGTTGAAAGAGATCCTTTTAATCTATACGAAGTCTAAATGCACACCGACCAGTGGTCTGTCAAATGTAACAATTGGTGTATCTCACACCAACGTGAAACCCATTGTCGTAATCAAGTGGCTACATGTGACCACCTGCGTGTAACTACGTCACAGTAACTACTACTGCTGAAGGAAAACTTTACCCATTCCTGTGAGTGGATTGGGTGTGATACACCAACAAATGAGGATGGTCTGCTTCGACGGCACAGTCGGTTCGGTGTACCACCGGTATGAATCACTACCATTTCAAGAACCAAATTCTTGCCGAATTATGCAAGCGACTGAAAAGTGAACAGCAGATCGTAGTGTAGTATAGTCCGTGGATCAATGGACCCGTGGAGCGTGCAAACAGAGATATACTGCAAGTGCTGCATGAAATGATTGCGGAGTACAAGATTTCACACAACGACTGGATATATCTTATACATTTGGTGAAAGCTAATATGAATCACTCTCCGGCGGCTTCTCCAGCTATCAAGGCCTCTGCTGAGGTATTCACTGGCTTCCCATTCCTACTGCCAGCCTACATTCTGCATGTACCTGACGATCAACCTAGGGCAGTCTCTATTTCAAGTGCCGCCATCGATAAGTCTCTGGCGAAGCTACGGTCTAGTATTGAAGATATGTACTGTGCTGTCAAGGACAAGCGTAAGAAGATCACTTTGCTGAACAAGAGAAAGTCCAGAGGCGCAAAAGAGTAAACTTTTCTGCGGGTGAATACGTCCTACGATCACGTGTCGACGAGCGACGACACAACAAGTTGCTAGTCACCTGGATCATTCCCTACGTCTTACCCGTGCGGACCTACACTCGTTTCGTGTTCGGCACCTTGTTACTGGGAAGGAGCAAGATGTGCACGCTTCACGCTTGATGTTCTGCGCAGACAGTGACTTGGAAGTCACGGAGGACCTACTGGAGCACGTCGTCTCCCAGGGCATCCTGCTGAAGGTCGACTGGCTAAACTAGCATCGTTGGAACAGAAACAAGCCTTTGAACTCCTAGTGAGTTCGTGGGGCTTAGAGCCTATCGCAAACTCTCGGGAGACTTTGAAGTCTCTAGCACAGGACATCCCTGCGCTAATACGTACGTATACGTGGAAGCAGCCGAGGACGCCAAGTTGGCGACAGCATTGCATAAAACTGACCTTGAGATAGAGAGTTTCATGAGTCAAATCACTGTGTGATAAAGATCCTTAATACTATAGCAGTTGCTTAAAAGTAGTGCGATGTGCAAGGCTGATGGCCTGCGTACATGTATCCATGACTCAACATGTGTGGTTTTAAGCATAAGGAAAAAATGAATTGTGTATTATGGTACAGTGTACCAAACCGACGTTGCAAAATAGTATCTTGAAAATACCCATATTGCTTGTTTGCAAGTTGTGAGCAAGGTTTGGGAGGAAATTGTAGCGTGGGGCTCAGGTTGAAAGCCTTGCCCTCATTGCACTCTGGAGTGAATGCAAGTTGCATTTACTACCAACTGGCTGTCCTTGCAGTTGCAGTTGTAATTACTAGACTTGATGCTCCATGGTAGTGCCCAGGAGATTTGCCTTGCTCGCTGTGGCGAGAAGAGTAGTCTAGTCAGTTTACCTTTGCTTTCCACTGAGCAAGCAATACAATCGGCTAAACGTTTGGAAGTGCCAGCTTCCCTAACTGTGTCTACTGTTTTCGTCTGGTGGACGTATTACAATCGGGTGGGTCACTAGATGACCTCACACCAAACTGGCCGGCGCTCCAGGAGATTGTTACAAATGACGAGAACAATTTGAGCATCATCGACAAGGTCAAACTCTGAAACGTACAGACTAAACAAACACCTCGGCGGACAAATAAACCGCAGGCTGCTTGGAATCAATGGCTCCTTCGGCGACAATGTACGCATCAGTATACCAATATTATGTCGGTGTCAAAACAGCCCAGTGTGACTGAATATGCGCACTGGTATACTGACGTTCATCTACGCATATCTTCTGAGTTGCCCTCATCGTTTATTTTTGAAAAGAATAAAAACATATTTTGCAAGTAGGATAGACTCAAACGCAGCTTCGATAAAGCGGATAGTGTGGCAACGAATTAGGCGCAGTATATGCATGGCAACAGCAAGTGGTTACACGTCGACTACAAAATGAAGTGATTTGGCTCAGCGTCGATTCCGTAGTGTGTTTGGAATTTCCTAATCAGTCTTTGCGAAGCCCTAGTTTTGCTGCCATTGTTCCTCTAACTATTGCGCTTCTTAGTAACGTTAAAAGAAGGAAACCGTGTTCCGTTCAATCGCATCGTTGTCACTATTTATTTGTGGAGTGAGAGAGTAGGCATACCCAAAACTTTAATGTTTACGGCTATCAACTTGGTTGTGGCAGCAATTACAGCAAGTTGGACCACGGTTAGCGAATGCACACGCCACTAATAACTGACTCG
>NW_008649008.1:323059-326827 GCF_000247585.1 Phytophthora nicotianae INRA-310 | reverse complement strand
GCGATCTCAAGATTAACCTGACCGAGAGCGACGTCAACGCTCGGGTCATTGACTACTTTAAGTGCTGCAAGACCATTGTGGCTGACAATGGCCTTGCCGAGTGTTTCGGTGGCGAGCATGGATAGCGAGAGAAGTGCAAGCGGCTGATCTCAGCGTTGAGACCGTCGGCGCTCAAGACCTAGGTAAAGCAGAGCATTCGGTACACGCACCCCCAGGCTGAGAAGGATCCCAAGGTGCTGTTCAGGCTCATCGTTGACAAGGCGACGGAATTGGAGCGCTAGTAATTCCGCCTCAAGCTGCAGAGGCGCGAGACAACGGGGCGTAAGAACAAGTCCAAGACCAAGCTGTCGCAGAAGGCAAAGAGCAAACAAGAAGCGCCTGCCGTGAAGATGACAGCAAGAACAAGGCCGACGCTCGATCCGACGCAAGGATCAAGACATCAAGCTCGACTAAGCCACCACCAGGGCCATGTCCGAAGTGCCAAGAGATGCACTGGCTGGGTGAATGCCCAGCGACGAGCGAGACCGAGAAGGAAGAGTTGTTGAAGCGCTTTCGTAACGCGCGGAAGGCAAAAAAGGCAAAGCTGAAGCGGCTCGGCGAACTCCTGCCGACTGCCGACCGTACCGTGGTGCTGAACGGAGTACTGGAGCTACCCTATTGTCCAGACAGTGGCTCAGACTACACAGTCATAAGACGCTCACACTGGGAGCGACTATGCAAGTTAGACCCCGAGGTCCAAGCGGAAGAACTCGAAGTCCCAGTACAGAACCAGACGTTCGGTGATAAGAAGGTGACGGCCACGCACAAGGCCAAGATTCAAGTCCGGATCCACACGGCGGTGGGACGGTGGAACCGATGAATATGGTTGATGTTCTCGTTGTCGATGTCGACGACCACGAGTTCATCGTCAGCAATGACCTGCTGACAGCTCTAGGGATCGACGTCGATCGCCAGCTCGAGCAATTGGCGAACCGTGGTGACGATGAGATGGCCGGTGACCCGATCCATCTAGAAGCTGATGACATGCCTGTGCATGTCGGCAAACCTCCAAGTGATGACAGTGGTGTGATTTTCGCGGCAGTAGAGCGATTAATTTCTTGCGCTGTGGAGTGTGGTTTCCCTGTAAATCGTGTGGAACAATTGCGGAAAATTGTCCACGCGTACGATGTCTGGCGTTTGGAGTTGCTAGCGGATCCTCCGATGAACGATCCACAGCTCAAACTCCGACTGCGAGACGGGGCTCGGCCTACGAAGTGTAAGCCTCGCAAGTACCCGCCTCACATTCGCAAATTCCTTCTCGAATTTAACCAACGTCTTGTTGAACTAGGACTGGTATTTGAGAACCCGAATAGTCGCTGGTCGAGCCCCGTGCTTCCAGTCAAGAAATCGGCTGAACTACTGGAACTAAGGCAGACGGTGGACTACAGAGTGACGAACGCCCAGACTGACATTATGGCAGCCGTTATGCCTATTCTTTCGCTAGTGGTAAAACATGCACGTGGAATGAAACATTTTGGATTATTTGGCTTCCTAAAAGGTTTCTGGCAATTGCCACTTGCGGAACTATGTCAAGAGTGGTTCTCGTACATCACTGATGAAAAGATCTTCATGCCACGCCGAGTCCCACAAGGCTGCAGAGATGGGGCCATCCACTTCCAGAAAGCAATGGAAGAGTGCTTTGCTAGCCTACTCTAATCATCTGGATTGATGACCTATTACTGTACGCTGACAACATCGATACATACCTGAACAGGCTTGAGGAGTTCTTGTCACTCCTGAATCAGTTTGGGCTCAAGCTGAGCGCGAAGAAGACAAGCTTATACCAGACTGAAGTCAAATGTCGCGGTCGCCTCATCAACGGCGACGGAGTCAGGTACGACCCCGAGCGGACCGACACACTCTGCGCCATGCCCTACCCTACAATAGCAGGCAAACTACAACAGTTCGTCTGTGCGATTAACTGGATGCGTGAATGCATCGTGGATTTCGCCCGTCAAGTTGCACCCCTGCAACGTCATCTTGATGCTGAACTGACCAACACGAAGCTGACAAAACGCGCCGCGGCTGGTATCAAGATAGAGCTCACGCAGGAGGAGCGTAATGCATACGACCACGTGAAGGAGATGTTGGCCAGTGTAGCCACTCTCGCGTTCACCCACGACGAAACCACAACCTGTCTGTTCACCGACGCCAGCGACATTGGTTGGGCGGTGATCGTCACGCTGGTGACGGACTACAACTCGAAGATTCCAGTGCAGCAGCAGAGCCATAAGCTCCTGACGTGCATGAGCGGTACCTTCACCTGTAGCCAGCTCAACTGGACAGTCATCGAGAAGGAGGCTCTGCCAATAGTCATTGCTTGCAAAAAGCTCGACTACCTCCTTCTCAGACCCAAGGCCTTCCGCATGTTCTGTGAATATCGTAACCTGGTGCGCGTGTTCGCACCAGACGAGAGTGTCAATAAGCATGTGAAGGGCAAGTTACTAAGATGGGCTATGAAGCTCATTGGTTTTACGTACATTGTGGAACACATCCCGGGCCCAGACAACGTATGGGCAGACATGGCTTCGCGGTGGGCCGGCAACCACGTGCCAGAGGTCACTGTGAAGCAGCTCAAAACTATCCGGCGCCGACGACCATGGGACCAGACACAACGGCCCGAGCTCCGACCATTCGACGCCGATAGTTTCGTATGGCCAAAGTTCGAAGAGATCCTGAGACGTAAGGCAAGTACCCGTCGCCGACCGGTGCCGTGCGCACGGACGAAGGTGTCCTCGCCGTCGACAACCGAATCTGGTTTCCTGCAGAGGCTACTGAAATCATACAGAGGCTCTGTGTAGTAGCACACTGCGGTTCCCAAGACCATCGAGGCCAACAAGCTATGGTCGTTCATCTACAGCGCCTATTCACAATCGACCGCCTCCGTCAGACCGTCGCGGACGTTGTGAACAATTGTTTGCTATGTCTGCATTCCAGAGTGGGGGAAGATCATCCCAAGACCGTGGAGTGAAGTGATCGACTGCAGACAACGCAACAAGGTTCTCCAATTTAATTACCTATATTTGGGGCCAAGTTATGGATTCAGCAACTACCTTCAAGTACTCAAGGACCAAGCCACTCACTATTGCGAATTAGTGGTGGCAGACTCGGCGGAAAGTCAAGTGGTCGTTGAGGCGCTATTAGCGTGGCACGCCAGGTTCGGAATACCGCCCACGTGGGTATCCGACTAGGGTTCGCATTTCAAGAGTGAAATCGTGGCGGAACGGAGTAGAAGGATACGCACACAACAAGCGTTCACCCCGGCATACAACCCGTGGGTGATTGGTTCGATCGAACGTGTCAATCGGGACGTGCTTCAGGTCATCCGTGCTATGATCCTCGAGTATCGACTGGGTGTACCTTGTGCCACTCATGCTGTCCAACTTGAACAATACTGCGGTGCCTTGGTTAGGCAACCACTCACCGTTGGAGCACTTTACAGGGCTAGAACGCCCGACCCCACTGGACAAATTCTACCTACCAGAGAGTCGTCGGTTGCAGACGATTCCTACGAGTGCTGAGATGGATGGATATCTGTCGGAGCTTCGCGGCAGTATCCAGTCGATGCACTGTGCGGCGGACGACCAGCGGCAGAAGCAGAGACTCCTGAACAAGAAGCGTGAGCGCGGTGACACTCTGGTTAATTTCGCAGTGGGTGACTATGTTCTCAGGTCCAGAGTGGACGAGAAGCATGGCAACAAGTTACAGGTAATGTGGATTGGTCCATAT
>NW_008649008.1:319825-322409 GCF_000247585.1 Phytophthora nicotianae INRA-310 | reverse complement strand
GGTTTATCGGCTGAAGTTGGTCTTCACGCCGAGATACAGTCAAGTTCGGGGCAGGCTGCGGACAAGGACAGTGCGCCGCACCTAGGTGCCGAGGCCTCAAAGCCTCCACTTCCTCTAGGTCGCTGAATAAGTGCTACGACGCAAGATGGAACGCCTTCGCGCGGTCGTAAGCTACGCCGATCAAGGCGTCACCGTAGGGACCGCAGCCAGGGAAACCGAGTGCTCGATGGGCGTGTGTTGTGACGGTGACCGGTTCGACAAGATCCGGCAAAACCAAGCTTCGGGGGCTGTGTAGTGTTGGCTGGTATTTCCAGCTTGGTTTCATCTCAGCTGCTCGACGTCACCCAAATGTGGCTGTCAGCTGCAACGCTGCAGACAATGGGTGACAACCTAGGGGTGTCCGACGCTAGACAGCTGAGGACTTCGCAGTCATTTGGACGGACAGTGTCCTCATGTGCTGTATGAGGAACTTGTATGGTCAAGTGCATCTTTCATGTGAAGTGAATACATGCATGTCCACAGTCAGTGCTGCGCGTCGCTCTGGCAATGCATGGCTGGCAGTGACTGAGCGAGAACGGGCTGGTCAGTGCCAGCACCATGGTATCGCTCACTTCTAGATTTGCCAAGTGCAAACTACATCAATGCATTCGGCTATCATTCCGAGCGAGTTGGCCCCCGCATTGTCGTGTGTTCAAGTTGCTTCAAATTCCCCGGGCCATACTACACACAATCATCACCCCAACTAAGCACACCAACCAACACATCACCACTAGGACGCTCTACCACCAGAGAACCACTGTAGGCACCCGTACAAGATGCCACGTTAGGAATACCCCGCGAACATAGCATTGTGTCATCTACGTTCATGCCATCCAAGCAATTATCGTTGCTCATTAACTGCACATCTTCTCTCGTCGGTTCATAAGCCATGGTTCCTTCACCTCCTGTGTCGTCCCAGCCGATTTTTGCCGCTGACTCTCCGACCTTAAGGTCGGGATCGTCCAAAGCTGCGAGCGCCACAGATTTGAACGAACTGGGTTTCTCGAGTACGAGAACAGCAAAATCGTTCGAGAAGTTCGTGTTTGTGCTCTTTGGATGGTTGATCATCGCAACCACCTTGATCCGTTCGCCGTCGCGTGTACCGTTGGTGTAGTGTGATCCGATCGAAGCCCACCGGATGTTGCCAGAGACGCAGTACGTTCCGACAAGGAGGTGAGTTGGGGAAATTAGCGAAGCACTGCAGAAGTTGTTGCCTCCAATGGTGGGGGAAATGGAGACCGGGCCAGTGATGTGATTGTGTGATCTATCGTCTGCGATAGTTGCCAACGTGAAGGTTACGAAGCCAAGATCTTCATGTGACTTGTTCACGTTAGTCTCAATTCGCTCGTAAACTACTGCAGAGGGATGTCACAAATGAAGTTACCGAAAACATGTTTTACGCTCTTGCTTTCGCAGTTGCGTGCGTATGCACTTTTACGATTGTCTATGGACAGCTCCGACAAGATTTCACGGAACCGTGAATCCTCATAGGAGGATTCACCGTGCCGTGAAAGTCTTGTCAGTATGATTTGTCCTGTGAAGAAGTCGACCTGTGAATGATTTGTCCCCTTGTGTAATCATCGTACACAACCGTTAATTTGTCCCGTACTGTAATCAATGTATAATCAGAAAACAAATAATATGTGTTTTTGTTTGGCCCCGTAGTGTAATCATTGTACTCTTAAACAATAACGATATTGCCATTAGTGACAGAACAATAGGGACAAACCAAATTTGGTTTTCGACGTAAATAGTCTCATCTCTCCGACCCACGTTCTCACCGTGTCACACTGCATATGCCTCGACATGCGTTGGGTGGCAATTGGATCCCATTACCGCAACGGTAGTGTGGACGGAGAGCATATTCGTGTCCTATCCGTGATGAACCACCCAAACTTCTCCGAGAACTTCGATAATACGAATTACACGAATGACTTTGAAGTAATCGAGCTAGAGAAACCAAGCAAATTCAAGCCTGTGAAGCTTGCCGCACCTGACGATTCCGAGTTCAAAGCAGGGGCGTGGACTACGGCAATGGGATGGGGCTCAATTTCCGAGGTGAACATCAGTTACTCTTTCGAGCTTCAGCGCGTGGATCTCCAGCTCGTGAGCGATGAAGTGTGTGCTGTTAATGTCTCACTTGACTCCAGTATGGTGTGCACAGGTGGAGTTCTTAACCAGGACTCTTGTTTTGGAGACTCAGGGGGTCCTCTCATTCTAGAAGAGACGGATACAACCGAGGACATTCTAATTGGACTAGTGAGCTGGGGCATTGGTGATACGTGTGGTCGTGAAGGTTTCCCTGATATCTACTCTCGAGTTTTGAATGGTCGACGTTGGATTGACGCCATTTTGTCTGGTAACGGAACTTGCACGGGCATCTAACTCCAGCCGTACTTTGTAGATAACGCGTATAGTTGTGGTGAAGTGACAGTTGGCTTCTGGGGACAAGGGACTGATTGATGGGAAGTGACCCGATCCAGCCCTGAGACTCGTGGCCGACGACGGTGGATCAGTGATTACGTCATCATCGGTGAGGATTACG
>NW_008649008.1:315312-316581 GCF_000247585.1 Phytophthora nicotianae INRA-310 | reverse complement strand
CCAAGACTGGAGGGAAAATCAACAACGAAAAAGCGGACCTGCTCTTGGATTCCGGCGCCGACGATTGCTCAGGCCACTCGGCGGACCAAGCGAGTGGCAGCGGGTATACCGATCATACTTACCGAGCAGTAATGCGAGGCGTATGATGCGGTGAAGCAAAATCAGGCCGACACGATCACCCTGGCGTTCCCAAAGCCAGACAGTGAGACGGTTTTGGTGACGGATGCCTCAGACATTGGATGGTCAGTGATTGTATCGCAAGTGCCAAATTGGATAAGTGATGCAGACATCCAGGACCAGCAACACGAGCTGCTTATCTGTCTTGGTGGTACTTTCACTGGCGCACAAATGAATTGGAGTGTCATAGAGAAAGAAGTCTACCCTATTGTCATGGCTTGTGACAAGCTCAGCGATTTGTTGCTACGGCCACGTGGATTTCGCATGTATTGCGACCACCGCAACCTGATACACGTCTTCGCTCCAGGCCATGAAGTGAAGAAACATGTTCGTGGAAAACTGTTGAGATGATCAATGAAGTTGATGGTGTATCGCTACACTATCGAACATATTGAAGGGACACACAACACTTGGACTGATATGGCATCTCGCTGGGCAGGAGCACGTTCCGCACCCAGTGTAGCAGTGAAACACGTTACCTTGCGGCGTCAACGTGATGAGGATCAAAGTGACAAACCTGCCGGTAGACGAAACGTTATCCCGGTGCCGATTCGACCGTTTAGTGATGGGAAGAACTTTGCATGGCCGACCGTAGATGAACTGTGTGCAGCTCAACAACGACACATTGTTGATCGCCTGAAGGGCCTTGCCCGACACGTGCGGGTCTAGTGTGCAGTCGTGACCGGATTTGGGTCCCGTCTAATGAGAATGGGCTCGTGGAACGGCTGCTAGTGATCGCTCACTGTGGAGCACAGGGACATTGGGGTCGTGAAGCGCTACTGAACGTGGTGAACCGGAGGTTTTTTATACGGAATCTCTCAGCTACGGTAAAGTATTTCCTTGCTGGCTTCCTCCTATGCCAGCATTGGGGGGGGGGGTTAGAAGATAGATATACGACCGTGGGCTGATACATTTCGGTGCAATGAACGAAACGGAGCTTTGCATTGGGACTATGTGACACTAGATGACTCCTACGGTGATTACAAGTACTTGTTGGTACTTAAGGACGATGCGACCCACTTTTGTGAGCTGGTGCCATGTGTGGTGTTGTAATTCCCACGGCAACTCTAGCTACTAGTGTAGGTAGGATAA
>NW_008649008.1:306894-308213 GCF_000247585.1 Phytophthora nicotianae INRA-310 | reverse complement strand
ATCCCGGACTGGCAAGATCGCTATCTCACGGGAGCAGTGCCTGAAGATTCGACTGCGGCTACGTCGACTGTAGGCAGCGGTGGCGATGATTCAAGTACTCCCGCTCCTCCACCGACAGCTCGCCCGTCTCCTCCTGATGAAGAAGAGAAAGAGAGCAGCGGTGACGCGTCTCTGGTGTGCTTGCTGAAGCTGCTCGGCGACTTTCGTCCGACTGAACACTCGGTGCTCGTCTCTTCACCTTCGTCTGCTCTGTGCCGACCTCCTGCCGGCACTCCCGATCATTCTCTCTTAGTAGTCGAAGTTTCACACGCTTTCATGTCTTTTTTCTTTAATCCATTTTCCAAATCGTAATCGTGTTCTCGTAAATCATCATATGCATATACAAGTTGTTGGTGTAGTAATTCTTTTCGTCCGCTATCACAGGCTGCGCCGCCCTGTGAACAGTTCACGCGTGTTCAAGCCACGCTAATCCTCGTCAGCGACTTGAACCATCTGCAGCCGACGTTCGCTCTTCTTGGCCCGCAGATAGTCGTACAACAAGCCTCCACACGACAGGTTAGATACTGGTTCCCAAGTTGGCTCACCATAGCCGATCCATTTGACTTTGAACTCTCGCACGGCCCGCTCAGTGCTCGTTGACAGTGGCATTCGGTCATGAGGATGGCTTCGACTTCATATTTCCCTGCCAGGTGATCTGGCTCCTAGCTATCCTCGGGCAATACTTCTTCGTCAAAGTCGAACCTTAGGTCCTCGGTCACATCCCGTGTCACCCGAGCCTTCGGTCGGTCGGCTTGGATATTCGTTTACAGCCTTAAGTCATGACACATGCACAACGGGATAGAAGCGGTATCCGCTCTTGTCTGGTAACTGCAACTCGTACGCGAACTCTTCGACCTTTCGTTTGATCCGGAATGGTCCATGCCATCGATCTGCAAACTTCTTGGTGAGACCGGGTTTCACGCGTTCCATGTAGAACCACAATCTGCCTCTGATCTCGAAAAGAGACCTCGGTGGGCTCTCTACAGCACCGTTCGGGACTGATGAAGCTTCTGGGTCATCTACCGAGCATCCATTTTCCTTTGATCCTGGCACAGCTGCCTTCTCCAATCGACTTACGGTTCGTTGTGTTCTTTGGCTCTCCGCTCCTTTTCTGCCGCTTGATAGTCCTTGGCCATAATCAAAGCAACTTCGTGTTGTCGGTTGACCTCACGGCGCCACGCTAACGCATCGGACTGTCTATTAGAGCCTCGTCCGAGTGATGCAGACATTGCCCGGAGTGTGGATCGTGCGTCCCAGCCGTGAACGAGATAAAACGGAGT
>NW_008649008.1:302652-303730 GCF_000247585.1 Phytophthora nicotianae INRA-310 | reverse complement strand
ACCATCTTGTAATCTATGCAGAGCCGTATATCCAGACCATTCTTTTTCGTCACAATCACGACCGGCGACGCCCACGGGCTCTCCGAGAAAACAATGAGTCCAACCTTAAGCAGGGCTCTCAACAATTCGTACAGCTTGCCGAGGTAGCGGAGCGGCACGCGTCGAGCACGCTGTTGAATTGGGGCGTGCCCCTGTGTGTCGATGTCACATACCACGACGTACGCCGGCGGCGGTAACGCGTTGCCACTGGCAATGAGGATTCGCTCATTCTTCCTCAGCGTAGCGACCAGCCGTTCTTGCTGATCAGTCGTCAAGCGTGAGTTCTTGGCATTCGGTGCTCCGTAGTCGATGGTCGTGTTGGAATCCTCCGTGAAGTCAGGGAGGAACGCTAATTCCTTTGCATAATCTTCCTAGCCGATTTTGTTAGCTGGGTGTTCATAATGACCCACCCCTGGATCGCCAGCAACTTCGCTTCCTTCGGTTGTCAACGCTCGGGCTACCGATATGTAGGTCTTGTCCAGCTCGGTTATCGCGTCTTCTGCCAATCTGTCCTCGACGTGAGACTCCATGCGAACACTCGCCCTTGCATGCATTTCCTTTTGCGAGGCTTCCACTTCCTCTCGACCGGCCATCGTGCTTGTTTTTCGCTAGTCGCAGAATATGAGGCTGATGAGTCACTGTCCCGACGCTTGACACCCGAGACCGTCTCAGTCTCACCAGTCACTGCACTTGATTCTTCATTTCTCGCTCCAAGCACCGATCGGACCCACGTTGATGCGCTTATCACCTTCATTACATCTTGTAGTTCCTGTGGGCGCCCAGCCGATTCCTCGTCGGCATCACTACCGGCACCATTGCTTGCTGAACTGCCCTCCGACGCGTCTCTGGAGATTCGGGCTTCGAATACGTCTTCATCGGTCACCCCAGAGTCTAGACGACCTCCATCGCTCTCTCGTTGCTCCAAAACCTTCTCCCAACACTCGGCACATGTCAAGTGATCCGTCGATGCGTCCAACGCGTCTTAGGGCGACCTCTTCATGACTCCAGCAGGCGTCGGGTACGCTCGTCTCTCTACCGA